>NW_026707297.1:0-30206 GCF_902713425.1 Acipenser ruthenus
TCATAATGCATTACAAGTGCTATTAGGGAATGTTGTGCTGTGTTTTCAAGCGCTTCAATGTGCTGCTCTGCAAGGTTTGGAGACAGCGGGTGCGTTCACGGAGATCAA
This sequence comes from Acipenser ruthenus, assembly GCF_902713425.1. Classification (NCBI taxonomy): domain Eukaryota; kingdom Metazoa; phylum Chordata; class Actinopteri; order Acipenseriformes; family Acipenseridae; genus Acipenser; species Acipenser ruthenus. The sequence goes on from NW_026707297.1 coordinate 109, forward strand.
GAGCAGCCGGCGCAAAACACAAGGCACCCAGGGGAGAGATACCATGGTAAATAGGTTACCTATTTACCTATTTTTGTTTCGGCGAACGGTTTTGGTGAGCAGTAATGCAGGAAAGCAGCGGGCGGGATGGCGAGCTTGTCCTGCTGCTCCAACACAAGCTACCTTAAGAGCCGGTACGATGCGGGCAATGGGTGAAGTTCGTCAGGAGTACTGCATAAAAAAACGAGTGTGTTGTCGTGGCAGTTGGTGATCAAAGAAATAAAAGAAAATAAAATCAATAAATAATAATGTCATAGACCTAAAGCCATACCTTTGAAGTCATAATGCATTGCAAGTGTTATTAGGGAATGTTGTGCTGTGTTTTCAAGCGCTTCAATGTGACAGCGGGTGCGTTCACGGAGATCAAGAGCAGCCGGAGATCAAGAGCAGCCGCCGCAGGGGAGGGATACCATGGTAAATAGGTTACCTATTTACCATGGTATCTCTCCCCTGGGTGCGTTGTGTTTTGGTGAGCAATAATGCAGGAAAGCAGCGGGCGGGATGGCGAGCTTGTCCTGCTGCTCCAACACAAGCTACCTTAAGAGCCGGTACGATGCGGGCAATGGGTGAAGTTCGTCAGGAGTACTGCATAAAAAAATGAGTGTGTTGTCGTGGCAGTTGGTGATCAAAGAAATAAAACAAAATAAAATCAATAAATAATAATGTCATAGGCCTAAAGCCATACCTTTGAAGTCATAATGCATTGCAAGTGTTATTATGGAATGTTGTGCTGTGTTTTCAAGCACTTCAATGTGCTGCTCTGCAAGGTTTGGAGACAGCGCGTGCGTTCATGGAGATCAAGAGCAGCCGGAGATCAAGAGCAGCCACCGCAGGGGAGGGATACCATGGAAAATAGGTTACCTATTTACCATGGTATCTCTCCCCTGGGTGCGTTGTGTTTTGGTGAGCAATAATGCAGGAAAGCAGCGGGCGGGATGGCGAGCTTGTCCTGCTGCTCCAACACAAGCTACCTTAAGAGCCGGTACGATGCGGGCAATGGGTGAAGTTCGTCAGGAGTACTGCATAAAAAAACGAGTGTGTTGTCGTGGCAGTTGGTGATCAAAGAAATAAAACAAAATAAAATCAATAAATAATAATGTCATAGACTTAAAGTCATACCTTTGAAGTCATAATGCATTGCAAGTGTTATTAGGGAATGTTGTGCTGTGTTTTCAAGCGCTTCAATGTGCTGCTCTGCAAGGTTTGGAGACAGTGGGTGCGTTCACGGAGATCAAGAGCAGCCGGCGCAAAACACAAGGCACCCAGGGGAGAGATACCATGGTAAATAGGTTACCTATTTACCTATTTTTGTTTCGGCGAACGGTTTTGGTGAGCAGTAATGCAGGAAAGCAGCGGGCGGGATGGTGAGCTTGTCCTGCTGCTCCAACACAAGCTACCTTAAGAGCCGGTACGATGCGGGCAATGGGTGAAGTTCGTCAGGAGTACTGCATAAAAAAACGAGTGTGTTGTCGTGGCAGTTGGTGATCAAAGAAATAAAACAAAATAAAATCAATAAATAATAATCTCATAGACTTAAAGCCATACCTTTGAAGTCATAATGCATTGCAAGTGTTATTAGGGAATGTTGTGCTGTGTTTTCAAGCGCTTCAATGTGCTGCTCTGCAAGGTTTGGAGACAGCGCGTGCGTTCACGGAGATCAAGAGCAGCCGGAGATCAAGAGCAGCCGCCACAGGGGAGGGATACCATGGTAAATAGGTTACCTATTTACCATGGTATCTCTCCCCTGGGTGCGTTGTGTTTTGCTGAGCAAAAATGCAGGAAAGCAGCGGGCGGGATGGCGAGCTTGTCCTGCTGCTCCAACACAAGCTACCTTAAGAGCCGGTACGATGCGGGCAATGGGTGAAGTTCGTCAGGAGTACTGCATAAAAAAACGAGTGTGTTGTCGTGGCAGTTGGTGATCAAAGAAATAAAACAAAATAAAATCAATAAATAATAATGTCATAGACTTAAAGCTATACATTTGAAGTCATAATGCATTGCAAGTGTTATTATGGAATGTTGTGCTGTGTTTTCAAGCGCTTCAATGTGCTGCTCTGCAAGGTTTGGAGACAGCGCGTGCGTTCACGGAGATCAAGAGCAGCCGGAGATCAAGAGCAGCCGACGCAGGGGAGGGATAACATGGTAAATAGGTTAACTATTTACCATGGTATCTCTCCCCTGGGGCGCGTTGTGTTTTGGTGAGCAGTAATGCAGGAAAGCAGCGGGCGGGATGGCGAGCTTGTCCTGCTGCTCCATCACAAGCTACCTTAAGAGCCGGTACGATCCGGGCAATGGGTGAAGTTCGTCAGGGGTACTGCATAAGAAAACGAGTGTGTTGTCGTGGCAGTTGGTTGATCAAAGAAATAAAACAAAATAAAATCATTAAATAATAATGTCATAGACCTAAAGCCATACCTTTGAAGTCATAATGCATTGCAAGTGTTATTAGGGAATGTTGTGCTCTGTTTTCAAGCGCTTCAATGTGCTGCTCTGCAAGGTTTGGAGACAGCGGGTGCGTTCACTGAGATCAAGAGCAGCCGGAGATCAAGAGCAGCCGCCGCAGGGGAGGGATAACATGGTAAATAGGTTACCTATTTACCATGGTATCTCTCCCCTGGGTGCGTTGTGTTTTGGTGAGCAATAATGCAGGAATGCAGCTGGCGGGATGGCGAGCTTGTCCTGCTGCTCCAACACAAGCTACCTTAAGAGCCGGTACGATGCGGGCAATGGGTGAAGTTCGTCAGGAGTACTGCATAAAAAAACGAGTGTGTTGTCGTGGCAGTTGGTGATCAAAGAAATAAAACAAAATAAAATCAATAAATAATAATGTCATAGACCTAAAGCCATACCTTTGAAGTCATAATGCATTGCAAGTGTTATTAGGGAATGTTGTGCTGTGTTTTCAAGCGCTTCAGTGTTCTGCTCTGCAAGATTTGGAGACAGCGGGTGCGTTCACGGAGATCAAGAGCAGCCGGAGATCAAGAGCAGCCGCCGCAGGGGAGGGATACCATGGTAAATAGGTTACCTATTTACCATGGTATCTCTCCCCTGGGTGCGTTGTGTTTTGGTGAGCAATAATGCAGGAAAGCAGCGGGCGGGATGGCGAACTTGTCCTGCTGCTCCAACACAAGCTACCTTAAGAGCCGGTACGATGCGGGCAATGGGTGAAGTTCGTCAGGAGTACTGCATAAAAAAACGAGTGTGTTGTCGTGGCAGTTGGTGATCAAAGAAATAAAACAAAATAAAATCAATAAATAATAATGTCATAGACTTAAAGTCATACCTTTGAAGTCATAATGCATTACAAGTGTTATTAGGGAATGTTGTGCTGTGTTTTCAAGCGCTTCAATGTGCTGCTCTGCAAGGTTTGGAGACAGCGCGTGCGTTCACGGAGATCAAGAGCAGCCGGAGATCAAGAGCAGCCGACGCAGGGGAGGGATAACATGGTAAATAGGTTACCTATTTACCATGGTATCTCTCCCCTGGGTGCGTTGTGTTTTGGTGAGCAGTAATGCAGGAAAGCACCGGGCGGGATGGCGAGCTTGTCCTGCTGCTCCATCACAAGCTACCTTAAGAGCCGGTACGATCCGGGCAATGGGTGAAGTTCGTCACGAGTACTGCATAAGAAAACGAGTGTGTTGTCGTGGCAGTTGGTTGATCAAAGAAATAAAACAAAATAAAATCAATAAATAATAATGTCATAGACCTAAAGCCATACCTTTGAAGTCATAATGCATTGCAAGTGTTATTAGGGAATGTTGTGCTCTGTTTTCAAGCGCTTCAATGTGCTGCTCTGCAAGGTTTGGAGACAGCGGGTGCGTTCACTGAGATCAAGAGCAGCCGGAGATCAAGAGCAGCCGCCGCAGGGGAGGGATAACATGGTAAATAGGTTACCTATTTACCATGGTATCTCTCCCCTGGGTGCGTTGTGTTTTGGTGAGCAATAATGCAGGAATGCAGCTGGCGGGATGGCGAGCTTGTCCTGCTGCTCCAACACAAGCTACCTTAAGAGCCGGTACGATGCGGGCAATGGGTGAAGTTCGTCAGGAGTACTGCATAAAAAAACGAGTGTGTTGTCGTGGCAGTTGGTGATCAAAGAAATAAAACAAAATAAAATCAATAAATAATAATGTCATAGACCAAAAGCCATACCTTTGAAGTCATAATGCATTGCAAGTGTTATTAGGGAATGTTGTGCTGTGTTTTCAAGCGCTTCAGTGTTCTGCTCTGCAAGATTTGGAGACAGCGGGTGCGTTCACGGAGATCAAGAGCAGCCGGAGATCAAGAGCAGCCGCCGCAGGGGAGGGATAACATGGTAAATAGGTTACCTATTTACCATGGTATCTCTCCCCTGGGTGCGTTGTGTTTTGGTGAGCAATAATGCAGGAATGCAGCTGGCGGGATGGCGAGCTTGTCCTGCTGCTCCAACACAAGCTACCTTAAGAGCCGGTACGATGCGGGCAATGGGTGAAGTTCGTCAGGAGTACTGCATAAAAAGACGAGTGTGTTGTCGTGGCAGTTGGTGATCAAAGAAATAAAACAAAATAAAATCAATGAATAATAATGTCATAGACCTAAAGCCATACCTTTGAAGTCATAATGCATTGCAAGTGTTATTAGGGAATGTTGTGCTGTGTTTTCAAGCGCTTCAGTGTTCTGCTCTGCAAGATTTGGAGACAGCGGGTGCGTTCACGGAGATCAAGAGCAGCCGGAGATCAAGAGCAGCCGCCGCAGGGGAGGGATACCATGGTAAATAGGTTACCTATTTACCATGGTATCTCTCCCCTGGGTGCGTTGTGTTTTGGTGAGCAATAATGCAGGAAAGCAGTGGGCGGGATGGCGAGCTTGTCCTGCTGCTCCAACACAAGCTACCTTAAGAGCCGGTACGATGCGGGCAATGGGTGAAGTTCGTCAGGAGTACTGCAGAAAAAAACGAGTGTGTTGTCGTGGCAGTTGGTGATCAAAGAAATAAAACAAAATAAAATCAATAAATAATAATGTCATAGACTTAAAGTCATACCTTTGAAGTCATAATGCATTACAAGTGTTATTAGGGAATGTTGTGCTGTGTTTTCAAGCGCTTCAATGTGCTGCTCTGCAAGGTTTGGAGACAGCGGGTGCGTTCACGGAGATCAAGAGCAGCCGGAGATCAAGAGCAGCCGCCGCAGGGGAGGGATACCATGGTAAATAGGTTACCTATTACCATGGTATCTCTCCCCTGGGTGCGTTGTGTTTTGGTGAGCAATAATGCAGGAAAGCAGCGGGCGGGATGGCGAGCTTGTCCTGATGCTCCAACACAAGCTACCTTAAGAGCCGGTACGATGCGGGCAATGGGTGAAGTTCGTCAGTAGTACTGCATAAAAAAACGAGTGTGTTGTCGTGGCAGTTGGTGATCAAAGAAATAAAACAAAATAAAATCAATAAATAATAATATCATAGACTTAAAGTCATACCTTTGAAGGCATAATGCATTACAAGTGTTATTAGGGAATGTTGTGCTGTGTTTTCAAGCGCTTCAATGTGCTGCTCTGCAAGGTTTGGAGACAGCGGGTGCATTCACGGAGATCAAGAGCAGCCGGAGATCAAGAGCAGCCGCCGCAGGGGAGGGATCTCTCCCCTGGGTGCGTTGTATTTTGGTGAGCAATAATGCAGGAAAGCAGCGGGCGGGATGGCGAGCTTGTCCTGCTGCTCCAACACAAGCTACCTTAAGAGCCGGTACGATGCGGGCAATGGGTGAAGTTCGTCAGGAGTACTGCATAAAAAAACGAGTGTGTTGTCGTGGCAGTTGGTGATCAAAGAAATAAAACAAAATAAAATCAATAAATAATAATGCCATAGACTTAAAGTCATACCTTTGAAGTCATAATGCATTGCAAGTGTTATTAGGGAATGTTGTGCTGTGTTTTCAAGCGCTTCAATGTGCTGCTCTGCAAGGTTTGGAGACAGCGGGTGCGTTCACGGAGATCAAGAGCAGCCGGAGATCAAGAGCAGCCGCCGCAGGGGAGGGATACCATGGTAAATAGGTTACCTATTTACCATGGTATCTCTCCCCTGGGTGCGTTGTGTTTTGGTGAGCAAAAATGCAGGAAAGCAGCGGGCGGGATGGCGAGCTTGTCCTGCTGCTCCAACACAAGCTACCTTAAGAGCCGGTACGATGCGGGCAATGGGTGAAGTTCTTCAGGAGTACTGCATAAAAAAACAAGAGTGTTGTCGTGGCAGTTGGTGATCAAAGAAATAAAACAAAATAAAATCAATAAATAATAATGTCATAGACCTAAAGCCATACCTTTGAAGTCATAATGCATTGCAAGTGTTATTAGGGAATGTTGTGCTCTGTTTTCAAGCGCTTCAATGTGCTGCTCTGCAAGGTTTGGAGACAGCGGGTGCGTTCACTGAGATCAAGAGCAGCCGGAGATCAAGAGCAGCCGCCGCAGGGGAGGGATAACATGGTAAATAGGTTACCTATTTACCATGGTATCTCTCCCCTGGGTGCGTTGTGTTTTGGTGAGCAATAATGCAGGAATGCAGCTGGCGGGATGGCGAGCTTGTCCTGCTGCTCCAACACAAGCTACCTTAAGAGCCGGTACGATGCGGGCAATGGGTGAAGTTCGTCAGGAGTACTGCATAAAAAAACGAGTGTGTTGTCGTGGCAGTTGGTGATCAAAGAAATAAAACAAAATAAAATCAATAAATAATAATGTCATAGACCTAAAGCCATACCTTTGAAGTCATAATGCATTGCAAGTGTTATTAGGGAATGTTGTGCTGTGTTTTCAAGCGCTTCAGTGTTCTGCTCTGCAAGATTTGGAGACAGCGGGTGCGTTCACGGAGATCAAGAGCAGCCGGAGATCAAGAGCAGCCGCCGCAGGGGAGGGATAACATGGTAAATAGGTTACCTATTTACCATGGTATCTCTCCCCTGGGTGCGTTGTGTTTTGGTGAGCAATAATGCAGGAATGCAGCTGGCGGGATGGCGAGCTTGTCCTGCTGCTCCAACACAAGCTACCTTAAGAGCCGGTACGATGCGGGCAATGGGTGAAGTTCGTCAGGAGTACTGCATAAAAAAACGAGTGTGTTGTCGTGGCAGTTGGTGATCAAAGAAATAAAACAAAATAAAATCAATAAATAATAATGTCATAGACCTAAAGCCATACCTTTGAAGTCATAATGCATTGCAAGTGTTATTAGGGAATGTTGTGCTGTGTTTTCAAGCGCTTCAGTGTTCTGCTCTGCAAGATTTGGAGACAGCGGGTGCGTTCACGGAGATCAAGAGCAGCCGGAGATCAAGAGCAGCCGCCGCAGGGGAGGGATACCATGGTAAATAGGTTACCTATTTACCATGGTATCTCTCCCCTGGGTGCGTTGTGTTTTGGTGAGCAATAATGCAGGAAAGCAGCGGGCGGGATGGCGAGCTTGTCCTGCTGCTCCAACACAAGCTACCTTAAGAGCCGGTACGATGCGGGCAATGGGTGAAGTTCGTCAGGAGTACTGCATAAAAAAACGAGTGTGTTGTCGTGGCAGTTGGTGATCAAAGAAATAAAACAAAATAAAATCAATAAATAATAATGTCATAGACTTAAAGTCATACCTTTGAAGGCATAATGCATTACAAGTGTTATTAGGGAATGTTGTGCTGTGTTTTCAAGCGCTTCAATGTGCTGCTCTGCAAGGTTTGGAGACAGCGGGTGCATTCACGGAGATCAAGAGCAGCCGGAGATCAAGAGCAGCCGCCGCAGGGGAGGGATACCATGGTAAATAGGTTACCTATTTACCATGGTATCTCTCCCCTGGGTGCGTTGTGTTTTGGTGAGCAAAAATGCAGGAAAGCAGCGGGCGGGATGGCGAGCTTGTCCTGCTGCTCCAACACAAGCTACCTTAAGAGCCGGTACAATGCGGGCAATGGGTGAAGTTCTTCAGGAGTACTGCATAAAAAAACAAGAGTGTTGTCGTGGCAGTTGGTGATCAAAGAAATAAAACAAAATAAAATCAATAAATAATAATGTCATAGACCTAAAGCCATACCTTTGAAGTCATAATGCATTGCAAGTGTTATTAGGGAATGTTGTGCTGTGTTTTCAAGTGCTTCAATGTGCTGCTCTGCAAGGTTTGGAGACAGCGGGTGCGTTCACGGAGATCAAGAGCAGCCGGAGATCAAGAGCAGCCGCCGCAGGGGAGGGATCTCTCCCCTGGGTGCGTTGTGTTTTGGTGAGCAATAATGCAGGAAAGCAGCGGGCGGGATGGCGAGCTTGTCCTGCTGCTCCAACACAAGCTACCTTAAGAGCCGGTACGATGCGGGCAATGGGTGAAGTTCGTCAGGAGTACTGCATAAAAAAACGAGTGTGTTGTCGTGGCAGTTGGTGATCAAAGAAATAAAACAAAATAAAATCAATAAATAATAATGTCATAGACCTAAAGCCATACCTTTGAAGTCATAATGCATTGCAAGTGTTATTAGGGAATGTTGTGCTGTGTTTTCAAGCGCTTCAATGTGCTGCTCTGCAAGGTTTGGAGACAGCGGGTGCGTTCACGGAGATCAAGAGCAGCCGGAGATCAAGAGCAGCCGCCGCAGGGGAGGGATACCATGGTAAATAGGTTACCTATTTACCATGGTATCTCTCCCCTGGGTGCGTTGTGATTTGGTGAGCAATAATGCAGGAAAGCAGCGGGCGGGATGGCGAGCTTGTCCTGCTGCTCCAACACAAGCTACCTTAAGAGCCGGTACGATGCGGGCAATGGGTGAAGTTCGTCAGGAGTACTGCATAAAAAAACGAGTGTGTTGTCGTGGCAGTTGGTGATCAAAAGAAAAAAAAAAAAAATCAATAAATAATAATGTCATAGACTTAAAGTCATACCTTTGAAGTCATAATGCATTGCAAGTGTTATTAGGGAATGTTGTGCTGTGTTTTCAAGCGCTTCAATGTGCTGCTCTGCAAGGCTTGGAGACAGCGCGTGCGTTCACGGAGATCAAGAGCAACCGGCGATCAAGAGCAGCCTCCGCAGGGGAGGGATACCATGGTAAATAGGTTACCTAGAAATAAAACAAACCAAAATCAATAAATAATAATGTCATAGACCTAAAGCCATACCTTTGAAGTCATAATGCATTGCAAGTGTTATTAGGGAATGTTGTGCTGTGTTTTCAAGCGCTTCAATGTGCTGCTCTGCAAGGTTTGGAGACAGCGCGTGCGTTCACGGAGATCAAGAGCAGCCGCCGCAGGGGAGGGATACCATGGTAAATAGGTTACCTATTTACCATGGTATCTCTCCCCTGGGTGCGTTGTGTTTTGGTGAGCAATAATGCAGGAAAGCAGCGGGCGGGATGGCGAGCTTGTCCTGCTGCTCCAACACAAGCTACCTTAAGAGCCGGTACGATGCGGGCAATGGGTGAAGTTCGTCAGGAGTACTGCATAAAAAAACGAGTGTGTTGTCGTGGCAGTTGGTGATCAAAAGAAAAAAAAAAATCAATAAATAATAATGTCATAGACTTAAAGTCATACCTTTGAAGTCATAATGCATTGCAAGTGTTATTAGGGAATGTTGTGCTGTGTTTTCAAGCGCTTCAATGTGCTGCTCTGCAAGGCTTGGAGACAGCGCGTGCGTTCACGGAGATCAAGAGCAACCGGCGATCAAGAGCAGCCTCCGCAGGGGAGGGATACCATGGTAAATAGGTTACCTAGAAATAAAACAAACCAAAATCAATAAATAATAATGTCATAGACCTAAAGCCATACCTTTGAAGTCATAATGCATTGCAAGTGTTATTAGGGAATGTTGTGCTGTGTTTTCAAGCGCTTCAATGTGCTGCTCTGCAAGGTTTGGAGACAGCGCGTGCGTTCACGGAGATCAAGAGCAGCCGCCGCAGGGGAGGGATACCATGGTAAATAGGTTACCTATTTACCATGGTATCTCTCCCCTGGGTGCGTTGTGTTTTGGTGAGCAATAATGCAGGAAAGCAGCGGGCGGGATGGCGAGCTTGTCCTGCTGCTCCAACACAAGCTACCTTAAGAGCCGGTACGAAGCGGGCAATGGGTGAAGTTCGTCAGGAGTACAGCATAAAAAAACGAGTGTGTTGTCGTGGCAGTTGGTGATCAAAGAAATAAAACAAAATAAAATCAATAAATAATAATGTCATAGACCTAAAGCCATACCTTTGAAGTCATAATGCATTGCAAGTGTTATTAGGGAATGTTGTGCTGTGTTTTCAAGCGCTTCAATGTGCTGCTCTGCAAGGCTTGGAGACAGCGCGTGCGTTCACGGAGATCAAGAGCAACCGGCGATCAAGAGCAGCCTCCGCAGGGGAGGGATACCATGGTAAATAGGTTACCTAGAAATAAAACAAACTAAAATCAATAAATAATAATGTCATAGACCTAAAGCCATACCTTTGAAGTCATAATGCATTGCAAGTGTTATTAGGGAATGTTGTGCTGTGTTTTCAAGCGCTTCAATGTGCTGCTCTGCAAGGTTTGGAGACAGCGCGTGCGTTCACGGAGATCAAGAGCAGCCGCCGCAGGGGAGGGATACCATGGTAAATAGGTTACCTATTTACCATGGTATCTCTCCACTGGGTGCGTTGTGTTTTGGTGAGCAATAATGCAGGAAAGCAGCGGGCGGGATGGCGAGCTTGTCCTGCTGCTCCAACACAAGCTACCTTAAGAGCCGGTACGATGCGGGCAATGGGTGAAGTTCGTCAGGAGTACAGCATAAAAAAACGAGTGTGTTGTCGTGGCAGTTGGTGATCAAAGAAATAAAACAAAATAAAATCAATAAATAATAATGTCATAGACCTAAAGCCATACCTTTGAAGTCATAATGCATTGCAAGTGTTATTAGGGAATGTTGTGCTGTGTTTTCAAGCGCTTCAATGTGCTGCTCTGCAAGGTTTGGAGACAGCGGGTGCGTTCACGGAGATCAAGAGCAGCCGGCGCAAAACAAAAGGCACCCAGGGGAGAGATACCATGGTAAATAGGTTACCTATTTACCTATTTTTGTTTCGGCGAACGGTTTTGGTGAGCAATAATGCAGCAAAGCAGTGGGCGGGATGGCGAGCTTGTCCTGCTGCTCCAACACAAGCTACCTTAAGAGCCGGTACGATGCGGGCAATGGGTGAAGTTCGTCAGGAGTACTGCATAAAAAAACGAGTGTGTTGTCGTGGCAGTTGGTGATCAAAGAAAAAAAAACAAAATAAAATCAATAAATAATAATGTCATAGACTTAAAGTCATACCTTTGAAGTCATAATGCATTGCAAGTGTTATTAGGGAATGTTGTGCTGTGTTTTCAAGCGCTTCAATGTGCTGCTCTGCAAGGCTTGGAGACAGCGCGTGCGTTCACGGAGATCAAGAGCAACCGGAGATCAAGAGCAGCCGCCGCAGGGGAGGGATACCATGGTAAATAGGTTACCTATTTACCATGGTATCTCTCCCCTGGGTGCGTTGTGTTTTGGTGAGCAATAATGCAGGAAAGCAGCGGGCGGGATGGCGAGCATGTCCTGCTGCTTCAACACAAGCTACCTTAAGAGCCGGTACGATGCGGGCAATGGGTGAAGTTCGTCAGGAGTACTGCATAAAAAATACGAGTGTGTTGTCGTGGCAGTTGGTGATCAAAGAAATAAAACAAAATAAAATCAATAAATAATAATGTCATAGACCTAAAGCCATACCTTTGAAGTCATAATGCATTGCAAGTGTTATTAGGGAATGTTGTGCTGTGTTTTCAAGCGCTTCAATGTGCTGCTCTGCAAGGTTTGGAGACAGCGGGTGCGTTCACGGAGATCAAGAGCAGACGGAGATCAAGAGCAGCCACCGCAGGCGAGGGATCTCTCCCCTGGGTGCGTTGTGTTTTGGTGAGCAATAATGCAGGAAAGCAGCGGGCGGGATGGCGAGCATGTCCTGCTGCTTCAAGACAAGCTACCTTAAGAGCCGGTACGATGCGGGCAATGGGTGAAGTTCGTCAGGAGTACTGCATAAAAAATACGAGTGTGTTGTCGTGGCAAATGGTGATCAAAGAAATAAAACAAAATAAAATCAATAAATAATAATGTCATAGACCTAAAGCCATACCTTTGAAGTCATAATGCATTGCAAGTGTTATTAGGGAATGTTGTGCTGTGTTTTCAAGCGCTTCAATGTGCTGCTCTGCAAGGTTTGGAGACAGCGGGTGCGTTCACGGAGATCAAGAGCAGCCGGCGCAAAACAAAAGGCACCCAGGGGAGAGATACCATGGTAAATAGGTTACCTATTTACCTATTTTTGTTTCGGCGAACGGTTTTGGTGAGCAATAATGCAGGAAAGCAGCGGGCGGGATGGCGAGCTTGTCCTGCTGCTCCAACACAAGCTACCTTAAGAGCCGGTACGATGCGGGCAATGGGTGAAGTTCGTCAGGAATACTGCATAAAAAAACGAGTGTGTTGTCGTGGCAGTTGGTGATCAAAGAAAAAAAAACAAAATAAAATCAATAAATAATAATGTCATAGACTTAAAGTCATACCTTTGAAGTCATAATGCATTGCAAGTGTTATTAGGGAATGTTGTGCTGTGTTTTCAAGCGCTTCAATGTGCTGCTCTGCAAGACTTGGAGACAGCGCGTGCGTTCACGGAGATCAAGAGCAACCGGAGATCAAGAGCAGCCGCCGCAGGGGAGGGATACCATGGTAAATAGGTTACCTATTTACCATGGTATCTCTCCCCTGGGTGCGTTGTGTTTTGGTGAGCAATAATGCAGGAAAGCAGCGGGCGGGATGGCGAGCTTGTCCTGCTGCTCCAACACAAGCTACCTTAAGAGCCGGTACGATGCGGGCAATGGGTGAAGTTCGTCAGGAGTACAGCATAAAAAAACGAGTGTGTTGTCGTGGCAGTTGGTGATCAAAGAAATAAAACAAAATAAAATCAATAAATAATAATGTCATAGACCTAAAGCCATACCTTTGAAGTCATAATGCATTGCAAGTGTTATTAGGGAATGTTGTGCTGTGTTTTCAAGCGCTTCAATGTGCTGCTCTGCAAGGTTTGGAGACAGCGGGTGCGTTCACGGAGATCAAGAGCAGCCGGCGCAAAACAAAAGGCACCCAGGGGAGAGATACCATGGTAAATAGGTTACCTATTTACCTATTTTTGTTTCGGCGAACGGTTTTGGTGAGCAATAATGCAGCAAAGCAGTGGGCGGGATGGCGAGCTTGTCCTGCTGCTCCAACACAAGCTACCTTAAGAGCCGGTACGATGCGGGCAATGGGTGAAGTTCGTCAGGAGTACTGCATAAAAAAACGAGTGTGTTGTCGTGGCAGTTGGTGATCAAAGAAAAAAAAACAAAATAAAATCAATAAATAATAATGTCATAGACTTAAAGTCATACCTTTGAAGTCATAATGCATTGCAAGTGTTATTAGGGAATGTTGTGCTGTGTTTTCAAGCGCTTCAATGTGCTGCTCTGCAAGGCTTGGAGACAGCGCGTGCGTTCACGGAGATCAAGAGCAACCGGAGATCAAGAGCAGCCGCCGCAGGGGAGGGATACCATGGTAAATAGGTTACCTATTTACCATGGTATCTCTCCCCTGGGTGCGTTGTGTTTTGGTGAGCAATAATGCAGGAAAGCAGCGGGCGGGATGGCGAGCATGTCCTGCTGCTTCAACACAAGCTACCTTAAGAGCCGGTACGATGCGGGCAATGGGTGAAGTTCGTCAGGAGTACTGCATAAAAAATACGAGTGTGTTGTCGTGGCAGTTGGTGATCAAAGAAATAAAACAAAATAAAATCAATAAATAATAATGTCATAGACCTAAAGCCATACCTTTGAAGTCATAATGCATTGCAAGTGTTATTAGGGAATGTTGTGCTGTGTTTTCAAGCGCTTCAATGTGCTGCTCTGCAAGGTTTGGAGACAGCGGGTGCGTTCACGGAGATCAAGAGCAGACGGAGATCAAGAGCAGCCACCGCAGGCGAGGGATCTCTCCCCTGGGTGCGTTGTGTTTTGGTGAGCAATAATGCAGGAAAGCAGCGGGCGGGATGGCGAGCATGTCCTGCTGCTTCAAGACAAGCTACCTTAAGAGCCGGTACGATGCGGGCAATGGGTGAAGTTCGTCAGGAGTACTGCATAAAAAATACGAGTGTGTTGTCGTGGCAAATGGTGATCAAAGAAATAAAACAAAATAAAATCAATAAATAATAATGTCATAGACCTAAAGCCATACCTTTGAAGTCATAATGCATTGCAAGTGTTATTAGGGAATGTTGTGCTGTGTTTTCAAGCGCTTCAATGTGCTGCTCTGCAAGGTTTGGAGACAGCGGGTGCGTTCACGGAGATCAAGAGCAGCCGGCGCAAAACAAAAGGCACCCAGGGGAGAGATACCATGGTAAATAGGTTACCTATTTACCTATTTTTGTTTCGGCGAACGGTTTTGGTGAGCAATAATGCAGGAAAGCAGCGGGCGGGATGGCGAGCTTGTCCTGCTGCTCCAACACAAGCTACCTTAAGAGCCGGTACGATGCGGGCAATGGGTGATGTTCGTCAGGAATACTGCATAAAAAAACGAGTGTGTTGTCGTGGCAGTTGGTGATCAAAGAAAAAAAAACAAAATAAAATCAATAAATAATAATGTCATAGACTTAAAGTCATACCTTTGAAGTCATAATGCATTGCAAGTGTTATTAGGGAATGTTGTGCTGTGTTTTCAAGCGCTTCAATGTGCTGCTCTGCAAGACTTGGAGACAGCGCGTGCGTTCACGGAGATCAAGAGCAACCGGAGATCAAGAGCAGCCGCCGCAGGGGAGGGATACCATGGTAAATAGGTTACCTATTTACCATGGTATCTCTCCCCTGGGTGCGTTGTGTTTTGGTGAGCAATAATGCAGGAAAGCAGCGGGCGGGATGGCGAGCTTGTCCTGCTGCTCCAACACAAGCTACCTTAAGAGCCGGTACGATGCGGGCAATGGGTGAAGTTCGTCAGGAGTACTGCATAAAAAAACGAGTGTGTTGTCGTGGCAGTTGGTGATCAAAGAAATAAAACAAAATAAAATCAATAAATAATAATGTCATAGACCTAAAGCCATACCTTTGAAGTCATAATGCATTGCAAGTGTTATTAGGGAATGTTGTGCTGTGTTTTCAAGCGCTTCAATGTGCTGCTCTGCAAGGTTTGGAGACAGCGCGTGCGTTCACGGAGATCAAGAGCAGCCGGAGATCAAGAGCAGCCGCCGCAGGGGAGGGATACCATGGTAAATAGGTTACCTATTTACCATGGTATCTCTCCCCTGGGTGCGTTGTGTTTTGGTGAGCAATAATGCAAGAAAGCAGCGGGCGGGATGGCGAGCTTGTCCTGCTGCTCCAACACAAGCTACCTTAAGAGCCGGTACGATGCGGGCAATGGGTGAAGTTCGTCAGGAGTACTGCATAAAAAAACGATTGTGTTGTCGTGGCAGTTGGTGATCAAAAGAAAAAAAAAAAAATCAATAAATAATAATGTCATAGACTTAAAGTCATACCTTTGAAGTCATAATGCATTGCAAGTGTTATTAGGGAATGTTGTGCTGTGTTTTCAAGCGCTTCAATGTGCTGCTCTGCAAGGCTTGGAGACAGCGCGTGCGTTCACGGAGATCAAGAGCAACCGGCGATCAAGAGCAGCCTCCGCAGGGGAGGGATACCATGGTAAATAGGTTACCTAGAAATAAAACAAACTAAAATCAATAAATAATAATGTCATAGACCTAAAGCCATACCTTTGAAGTCATAATGCATTGCAAGTGTTATTAGGGAATGTTGTGCTGTGTTTTCAAGCGCTTCAATGTGCTGCTCTGCAAGGTTTGGAGACAGCGCGTGCGTTCACGGAGATCAACAGCAGCCGCCGCAGGGGAGGGATACCATGGTAAATAGGTTACCTATTTACCATGGTATCTCTCCCCTGGGTGCGTTGTGTTTTGGTGAGCAATAATGCAGGAAAGCAGCGGGCGGGATGGCGAGCTTGTCCTGCTGCTCCAACACAAGCTACCTTAAGAGCCGGTACGATGCGGGCAATGGGTGAAGTTCGTCAGGAGTACAGCATAAAAAAACGAGTGTGTTGTCGTGGCAGTTGGTGATCAAAGAAATAAAACAAAATAAAATCAATAAATAATAATGTCATAGACCTAAAGCCATACCTTTGAAGTCATAATGCATTGCAAGTGTTATTAGGGAATGTTGTGCTGTGTTTTCAAGCGCTTCAATGTGCTGCTCTGCAAGGCTTGGAGACAGCGCGTGCGTTCACGGAGATCAAGAGCAACCGGAGATCAAGAGCAGCCGCCGCAGGGGAGGGATACCATGGTAAATAGGTTACCTATTTACCATGGTATCTCTCCCCTGGGTGCGTTGTGTTTTGGTGAGCAATAATGCAGGAAAGCAGCGGGCGGGATGGCGAGCTTGTCCTGCTGCTCCAACACAAGCTACCTTAAGAGCCGGTACGATGCGGGCAATGGGTGAAGTTCGTCAGGAGTACAGCATAAAAAAACGAGTGTGTTGTCGTGGCAGTTGGTGATCAAAGAAATAAAACAAAATAAAATCAATAAATAATAATGTCATAGACCTAAAGCCATACCTTTGAAGTCATAATGCATTGCAAGTGTTATTAGGGAATGTTGTGCTGTGTTTTCAAGCGCTTCAATGTGCTGCTCTGCAAGGTTTGGAGACAGCGCGTGCGTTCACGGAGATCAAGAGAAGCCGCCGCAGGGGAGGGATACCATGGTAAATAGGTTACCTATTTACCATGGTATCTCTCCCCTGGGTGCGTTGTGTTTTGGTGAGCAATAATGCAGGAAAGCAGCGGGCGGGATGGCGAGCTTGTCCTGCTGCTCCAACACAAGCTACCTTAAGAGCCGGTACGATGCGGGCAATGGGTGAAGTTCGTCAGGAGTACTGCATAAAAAAACGAGTGTGTTGTCGTGGCAGTTGGTGATCAAAGAAATAAAACAAAATAAAATCAATAAATAATAATGTCATAGACCTAAAGCCATACCTTTGAAGTCATAATGCATTGCAAGTGTTATTAGGGAATGTTGTGCTGTGTTTTCAAGCGCTTCAATGTGCTGCTCTGCAAGGTTTGGAGACAGCGGGTGCGTTCACGGAGATCAAGAGCAACCGGAGATCAAGAGCAGCCGCCGCAGGGGAGGGATACCATGGTAAATAGGTTACCTATTTACCATGGTATCTCTCCCCTGGGTGCGTTGTGTTTTGGTGAGCAATAATGCAGGAAAGCAGCGGGCGGGATGACGAGCTTGTCCTGCTGCTCCAACACAAGCTACCTTAAGAGCCGGTACGATGCGGGCAATGGGTGAAGTTCGTCAGGAGTACTGCATAAAAAAACGAGTGTGTTGTCGTGGCAGTTGGTGATCAAAAGAAAAAAAAAAATCAATAAATAATAATGTCATAGACTTAAAGTCATACCTTTGAAGTCATAATGCATTGCAAGTGTTATTAGGGAATGTTGTGCTGTGTTTTCAAGCGCTTCAATGTGCTGCTCTGCAAGGCTTGGAGACAGCGCGTGCGTTCACGGAGATCAAGAGCAACCGGCGATCAAGAGCAGCCTCCGCAGGGGAGGGATACCATGGTAAATAGGTTACCTAGAAATAAAACAAACTAAAATCAATAAATAATAATGTCATAGACCTAAAGCCATACCTTTGAAGTCATAATGCATTGCAAGTGTTATTAGGGAATGTTGTGCTGTGTTTTCAAGCGCTTCAATGTGCTGCTCTGCAAGGTTTGGAGACAGCGCGTGCGTTCACGGAGATCAAGAGCAGCCGCCGCAGGGGAGGGATACCATGGTAAATAGGTTACCTATTTACCATGGTATCTCTCCACTGGGTGCGTTGTGTTTTGGTGAGCAATAATGCAGGAAAGCAGCGGGCGGGATGGCGAGCTTGTCCTGCTGCTCCAACACAAGCTACCTTAAGAGCCGGTACGATGCGGGCAATGGGTGAAGTTCGTCAGGAGTACTGCATAAAAAAACGAGTGTGTTGTCGTGGCAGTTGGTGATCAAAGAAATAAAACAAAATAAAATCAATAAATAATAATGTCATAGACCTAAAGCCATACCTTTGAAGTCATAATGCATTGCAAGTGTTATTAGGGAATGTTGTGCTGTGTTTTCAAGCGCTTCAATGTGCTGCTCTGCAAGGTTTGGAGACAGCGCGTGCGTTCACGGAGATCAAGAGCAGCCGGAGATCAAGAGCAGCCGCCGCAGGGGAGGGATACCATGGTAAATAGGTTACCTATTTACCATGGTATCTCTCCCCTGGGTGCGTTGTGTTTTGGTGAGCAATAATGCAAGAAAGCAGCGGGCGGGATGGCGAGCTTGTCCTGCTGCTCCAACACAAGCTACCTTAAGAGCCGGTACGATGCGGGCAATGGGTGAAGTTCGTCAGGAGTACTGCATAAAAAAACGATTGTGTTGTCGTGGCAGTTGGTGATCAAAAGAAAAAAAAAAAAATCAATAAATAATAATGTCATAGACTTAAAGTCATACCTTTGAAGTCATAATGCATTGCAAGTGTTATTAGGGAATGTTGTGCTGTGTTTTCAAGCGCTTCAATGTGCTGCTCTGCAAGGCTTGGAGACAGCGCGTGCGTTCACGGAGATCAAGAGCAACCGGCGATCAAGAGCAGCCTCCGCAGGGGAGGGATACCATGGTAAATAGGTTACCTAGAAATAAAACAAACTAAAATCAATAAATAATAATGTCATAGACCTAAAGCCATACCTTTGAAGTCATAATGCATTGCAAGTGTTATTAGGGAATGTTGTGCTGTGTTTTCAAGCGCTTCAATGTGCTGCTCTGCAAGGTTTGGAGACAGCGCGTGCGTTCACGGAGATCAACAGCAGCCGCCGCAGGGGAGGGATACCATGGTAAATAGGTTACCTATTTACCATGGTATCTCTCCCCTGGGTGCGTTGTGTTTTGGTGAGCAATAATGCAGGAAAGCAGCGGGCGGGATGGCGAGCTTGTCCTGCTGCTCCAACACAAGCTACCTTAAGAGCCGGTACGATGCGGGCAATGGGTGAAGTTCGTCAGGAGTACAGCATAAAAAAACGAGTGTGTTGTCGTGGCAGTTGGTGATCAAAGAAATAAAACAAAATAAAATCAATAAATAATAATGTCATAGACCTAAAGCCATACCTTTGAAGTCATAATGCATTGCAAGTGTTATTAGGGAATGTTGTGCTGTGTTTTCAAGCGCTTCAATGTGCTGCTCTGCAAGGCTTGGAGACAGCGCGTGCGTTCACGGAGATCAAGAGCAACCGGAGATCAAGAGCAGCCGCCGCAGGGGAGGGATACCATGGTAAATAGGTTACCTATTTACCATGGTATCTCTCCCCTGGGTGCGTTGTGTTTTGGTGAGCAATAATGCAGGAAAGCAGCGGGCGGGATGGCGAGCTTGTCCTGCTGCTCCAACACAAGCTACCTTAAGAGCCGGTACGATGCGGGCAATGGGTGAAGTTCGTCAGGAGTACAGCATAAAAAAACGAGTGTGTTGTCGTGGCAGTTGGTGATCAAAGAAATAAAACAAAATAAAATCAATAAATAATAATGTCATAGACCTAAAGCCATACCTTTGAAGTCATAATGCATTGCAAGTGTTATTAGGGAATGTTGTGCTGTGTTTTCAAGCGCTTCAATGTGCTGCTCTGCAAGGTTTGGAGACAGCGCGTGCGTTCACGGAGATCAAGAGAAGCCGCCGCAGGGGAGGGATACCATGGTAAATAGGTTACCTATTTACCATGGTATCTCTCCCCTGGGTGCGTTGTGTTTTGGTGAGCAATAATGCAGGAAAGCAGCGGGCGGGATGGCGAGCTTGTCCTGCTGCTCCAACACAAGCTACCTTAAGAGCCGGTACGATGCGGGCAATGGGTGAAGTTCGTCAGGAGTACTGCATAAAAAAACGAGTGTGTTGTCGTGGCAGTTGGTGATCAAAGAAATAAAACAAAATAAAATCAATAAATAATAATGTCATAGACCTAAAGCCATACCTTTGAAGTCATAATGCATTGCAAGTGTTATTAGGGAATGTTGTGCTGTGTTTTCAAGCGCTTCAATGTGCTGCTCTGCAAGGTTTGGAGACAGCGGGTGCGTTCACGGAGATCAAGAGCAACCGGAGATCAAGAGCAGCCGCCGCAGGGGAGGGATACCATGGTAAATAGGTTACCTATTTACCATGGTATCTCTCCCCTGGGTGCGTTGTGTTTTGGTGAGCAATAATGCAGGAAAGCAGCGGGCGGGATGACGAGCTTGTCCTGCTGCTCCAACACAAGCTACCTTAAGAGCCGGTACGATGCGGGCAATGGGTGAAGTTCGTCAGGAGTACTGCATAAAAAAACGAGTGTGTTGTCGTGGCAGTTGGTGATCAAAAGAAAAAAAAAAATCAATAAATAATAATGTCATAGACTTAAAGTCATACCTTTGAAGTCATAATGCATTGCAAGTGTTATTAGGGAATGTTGTGCTGTGTTTTCAAGCGCTTCAATGTGCTGCTCTGCAAGGCTTGGAGACAGCGCGTGCGTTCACGGAGATCAAGAGCAACCGGCGATCAAGAGCAGCCTCCGCAGGGGAGGGATACCATGGTAAATAGGTTACCTAGAAATAAAACAAACTAAAATCAATAAATAATAATGTCATAGACCTAAAGCCATACCTTTGAAGTCATAATGCATTGCAAGTGTTATTAGGGAATGTTGTGCTGTGTTTTCAAGCGCTTCAATGTGCTGCTCTGCAAGGTTTGGAGACAGCGCGTGCGTTCACGGAGATCAAGAGCAGCCGCCGCAGGGGAGGGATACCATGGTAAATAGGTTACCTATTTACCATGGTATCTCTCCACTGGGTGCGTTGTGTTTTGGTGAGCAATAATGCAGGAAAGCAGCGGGCGGGATGGCGAGCTTGTCCTGCTGCTCCAACACAAGCTACCTTAAGAGCCGGTACGATGCGGGCAATGGGTGAAGTTCGTCAGGAGTACAGCATAAAAAAACGAGTGTGTTGTCGTGGCAGTTGGTGATCAAAGAAATAAAACAAAATAAAATCAATAAATAATAATGTCATAGACCTAAAGCCATACCTTTGAAGTCATAATGCATTGCAAGTGTTATTAGGGAATGTTGTGCTGTGTTTTCAAGCGCTTCAATGTGCTGCTCTGCAAGGTTTGGAGACAGCGGGTGCGTTCACGGAGATCAAGAGCAGCCGGCGCAAAACAAAAGGCACCCAGGGGAGAGATACCATGGTAAATAGGTTACCTATTTACCTATTTTTGTTTCGGCGAACGGTTTTGGTGAGCAATAATGCAGGAAAGCAGTGGGCGGGATGGCGAGCTTGTCCTGCTGCTCCAACACAAGCTACCTTAAGAGCCGGTACGATGCGGGCAATGGGTGAAGTTCGTCAGGAGTACTGCATAAAAAAACGAGTGTGTTGTCGTGGCAGTTGGTGATCAAAGAAAAAAAAACAAAATAAAATCAATAAATAATAATGTCATAGACTTAAAGTCATACCTTTGAAGTCATAATGCATTGCAAGTGTTATTAGGGAATGTTGTGCTGTGTTTTCAAGCGCTTCAATGTGCTGCTCTGCAAGGCTTGGAGACAGCGCGTGCGTTCACGGAGATCAAGAGCAACCGGAGATCAAGAGCAGCCGCCGCAGGGGAGGGATACCATGGTAAATAGGTTACCTATTTACCATGGTATCTCTCCCCTGGGTGCGTTGTGTTTTGGTGAGCAATAATGCAGGAAAGCAGCGGGCGGGATGGCGAGCATGTCCTGCTGCTTCAACACAAGCTACCTTAAGAGCCGGTACGATGCGGGCAATGGGTGAAGTTCGTCAGGAGTACTGCATAAAAAACACGAGTGTGTTGTCGTGGCAGTTGGTGATCAAAGAAATAAAACAAAATAAAATCAATAAATAATAATGTCATAGACCTAAAGCCATACCTTTGAAGTCATAATGCATTGCAAGTGTTATTAGGGAATGTTGTGCTGTGTTTTCAAGCGCTTCAATGTGCTGCTCTGCAAGGTTTGGAGACAGCGGGTGCGTTCACGGAGATCAAGAGCAGCCGGCGCAAAACAAAAGGCACCCAGGGGAGAGTTACCATGGTAAATAGGTTACCTATTTACCTATTTTTGTTTCGGCGAACGGTTTTGGTGAGCAATAATGCAGGAAAGCAGCGGGCGGGATGGCGAGCTTGTCCTGCTGCTCCAACACAAGCTACCTTAAGAGCCGGTACGATGCGGGCAATGGGTGAAGTTCGTCAGGAGTACTGCATAAAAAAACGAGTGTGTTGTCGTGGCAGTTGGTGATCAAAGAAAAAAAACCAAAATAAAATCAATAAATAATAATGTCATAGACTTAAAGTCATACCTTTGAAGTCATAATGCATTGCAAGTGTTATTAGGGAATGTTGTGCTGTGTTTTCAAGCGCTTCAATGTGCTGCTCTGCAAGGCTTGGAGACAGCGCGTGCGTTCACGGAGATCAAGAGCAACCGGAGATCAAGAGCAGCCTCCGCAGGGGAGGGATACCATGGTAAATAGGTTACCTAGAAATAAAACAAACTAAAATCAATAAATAATAATGTCATAGACCTAAAGCCATACCTTTGAAGTCATAATGCATTGCAAGTGTTATTAGGGAATGTTGTGCTGTGTTTTCAAGCGCTTCAATGTGCTGCTCTGCAAGGTTTGGAGACAGCGCGTGCGTTCACGGAGATCAACAGCAGCCGCCGCAGGGGAGGGATACCATGGTAAATAGGTTACCTATTTACCATGGTATCTCTCCCTGGGTGCGTTGTGTTTTGGTGAGCAATAATGCAGGAAAGCAGCGGGCGGGATGGCGAGCTTGTCCTGCTGCTCCCAACACAAGCTACCTTAAGAGCCGGTACGATGCGGGCAATGGGTGAAGTTCGTCAGGAGTACAGCATAAAAAAACGAGTGTGTTGTCGTGGCAGTTGGTGATCAAAGAAATAAAACAAAATAAAATCAATAAATAATAATGTCATAGACCTAAAGCCATACCTTTGAAGTCATAATGCATTGCAAGTGTATTAGGGAATGTTGTAGCTGTGTTTTCAAGCGCTTCAATGTGCTGCTCTGCAAGGCTTGGAGACAGCGCGTGCGTTCACGGAGATCAAGAGCAACCGGCGATCAAGAGCAGCCTCCGCAGGGGAGGGATACCATGGTAAATAGGTTACCTAGAAATAAAACAAACTAAAATCAATAAATAATAATGTCATAGACCTAAAGCCATACCTTGAAGTCATAATGCATTGCAAGTGTTATTAGGGAATGTTGTGCTGTGTTTTCAAGCGCTTCAATGTGCTGCTCTGCAAGGTTTGGAGACAGCGGGTGCGTTCACGGAGATCAAGAGCAGCCGGCGCAAACAAAAGGCACCCAGGGGAGAGATACCATGGTAAATAGGTTACCTATTTACCTATTTTTTGTTTCGGCGAACGGTTTTGGTGAGCAATAATGCAGGAAAGCAGCGGGCGGGATGGCGAGCTTGTCCTGCTGCTCCAACACAAGCTACCTTAAGAGCCGGTACGATGCGGGCAATGGGTGAAGTTCGTCAGGAGTACTGCATAAAACAACGAGTGTATTGTCTTGGCAGTTGGTGATCAAAGAAATAAAACAAAATAAAATCAATAAATAATAATGTCATAGACCTAAAGCCATACCTTGAAGTCATAATGCATTACAAGTGTTATTAGGGAATGTTGTGCTGTGTTTTCAAGCGCTTCAATGTGCTGCTCTGCAAGGTTTGGAGAACAAGCGGGTGCGTTCACGGAGATCAAGAGCAGCCGGCGCAAAACAAAAGGCACCCAGGGGAGAGATACCATGGTAAATAGGTTACCTATTTACCTATTTTTGTTTCGGCGAACGGTTTGGTGAGCAATAATGCAGGAAAGCAGCGGGCGGGATGGCGAGCTTGTCCTGCTGCTCCAACACAAGCTACCTTAAGAGCCGGTACGATGCGGGCAATGGGTGAAGTTCGTCAGGAGTACTGCATAAAAAAAACGAGTGTGTTGTCGTGGCAGTTGGTGATCAAAGAAATAAAACAAAATAAAATCAATAAATAATAATGTCATAGACCTTAAAGCCATACCTTTGAAGTCATAATGCATTGCAAGTGTTATTAGGGAATGTTGTGCTGTGTTTTCAAGCGCTTCAATGTGCTGCTCTGCAAGGTTTGGAGACAGCGGGTGCGTTCACAGGAGATCAAGAGCAGCCGGCGCAAAACAAAAGGCACCCAGGGGAGAGATACCATGGTAAATAGGTTACCTATTTACCTATTTTTGTTTCGGCGAACGGTTTTTGGTGAGCAATAATGCAGGAAAGCAGCGGGCGGGATGGCGAGCTTGTCCTGCTGCTCCAACACAAGCTACCTTAAGAGCCGGTACGATGCGGGCAATGGGTGAAGTCGTCAGGAGTACTGCATAAAACAACGAGTGTATTGTCTTGGCAAGTTGGTGATCAAAGAAATAAAACAAAATAAAATCAATAAATAATAATGTCATAGACCTAAAGCCATACCTTTGAAGTCATAATGCATTGCAAGTGTTATTAGGGAATGTTGTGCTGTGTTTTCAAGCGCTTCAATGTGCTGCTCTGCAAGGTTTGGAGACAGCGGGTGCGTTCACGGAGATCAAGAGCAGCCGGCGCAAAACAAAAGGCACCCAGGGAGAGATACCATGGTAAATAGGTTACCTATTTACCTATTTTTGTTTCGGCGAACGGTTTGGTGAGCAATAATGCAGGAAAGCAGCGGGCGGGATGGCGAGCTTGTCCTGCTGCTCCAACACAAGCTACCTTAAGAGCCGGTACGATGCGGGCAATGGGTGAAGTTCGTCAGGAGTACTGCATAAAACAACGAGTGTATTGTCTTGGCAGTTGGTGATCAAAGAAATAAAACAAAATAAAATCAATAAATAATAATGTCATAGACCTAAAGCCATACCTTTGAAGTCATAATGCATTGCAAGTGTTATTAGGAATGTTGTGCTGTGTTTTCAAGCGCTTCAATGTGCTGCTCTGCAAGGTTTGGAGACAGCGGGTGCGTTCACGGAGATCAAGAGCAGCCGCCGCAGGGGAGGGATACCATGGTAAATAGGTTACCTATTTACCATGGTATCTCTCCCCTGGGTGCGTTGTGTTTTGGTGAGCAATAATGCAGGAAAGCAAGCAGGCGGGATGGCGAGCTTGTCCTGCTGCTCCAACACAAGCTACCTTAAGAGCCGGTACGATGCGGGCAATGGGTGAAGTTCGTCAGAGTACTGCATAAAAAAACGAGTGTGTTGTCGTGGCAGTTGGTGATCAAAGAATAAAACAAAATAAAATCAATAAATAATATGTCATAGACCTAAAGCCATACCTTTGAAGCCATAATGCATTGCAAGTGTTATTAGGGAATGTTGTGCTGTGTTTTCAAGCGCTTCAATGTGCTGCTCTGCAAGGCTTGGAGACAGCGCGTGCGTTCACGGAGATCAAGAGCAGCCGGAGATCAAGAGCAGCCGCCGCAGGGGAGGGATACCATGGTAAATAGGTTACCTATTTACCATGGTAACTCTCCAATGGGTGCGTTGTATTTTGGTGAGCAATATGCAGGAAAGCAGCGGGCGGGATGGCGAGCTTGTCCTGCTGCTCCGTCACAAGCTACCTTAAGAGCCGGTACGATGCGGGCAATGGGTGAAGTTCGTCAGGAGTACTGCATAAAAAAACGAGTGTGTTGTCGTGGCAGTTGGTGATCAAAGAAATAAAACAACATAAAATCAATAAATAATAATGTCATAGACTTAAAGTCATACCTTTGAAGTCATAATGCATTACAAGTGTTATTAGGGAATGTTGTGCTGTGTTTTCAAGCGCTCAATGTGCTGCTCTGCAAGGTTTGGAGACAGCGGGTGCGTTCACGGAGATCAAGAGCAGCCGGCGCAAAACAAAAGGCACCCAGGGGAGAGATACCATGGTAAAATAGGTTACCTATTTACCTATTTTTGTTTCGGCGAACGGTTTTGGTGAGCAATAATGCAGGAAAGCAGCGGGCGGGATGGCGAGCTTGTCCTGCTGCTCCAACACAAGCTACCTTAAGAGCCGGTACGATGCGGGCAATGGGTGAAGTTCGTCAGGAGTACTGCATAAAAAAACGAGTGTGTTGTCGTGGCAGTTGGTGATCAAAGAAATAAAACAAAATAAATCAATAAATAATAATGTCATAGACCTAAAGCCATACCTTTGAAGTCATAATTGCATTGCAAGTGTTATTAGGGAATGTGTGCTGTGTTTTCAAGCGCTTCAATGTGCTGCTCTGCAAGGCTTGGAGACAGCGCGTGCGTTCACGGAGATCAAGAGCAACCGGAGATAAAGAGCAGCCGCCGCAGGGGAGGGATACCATGGTAAATATGTTACCTATTTACCATGGTATCTCTCCCCTGGGTGCGTTGTGTTTTGGTGGAGCAATAATGCAGGAAAGCAGCGGGCGGGATGGCGAGCTTGTCCTGCTGCTCCAACACAAGCTACTTAAGAGCCGGTACGATGCGGGCAATGGGTGAAGTTCGTCAGGAGTACTGCATAAAAAAACGAGTGTGTTGTCGTGGCAGTTGGTGATCAAAGAAATAAAACAAAATAAAATCAATAAATAATAATGTCATAGACCTAAAGCCATACCTTTGAAGTCATAATGCATTGCAAGTGTTATTAGGGAATGTTGTGCTGTGTTTTCAAGCGCTTCAATGTGCCTGCTCTGCAAGGTTTGGAGACAGCGGGTGCGTTCACGGAGATCAAGAGCAGCGGCGCAAAACAAAAGGCACCCAGGGGAGAGATACCATGGTAAATAGGTTACCTATTTACCTATTTTTTGTTTCGGCGAACGGTTTTGGTGAGCAATAATGCAGGAAAGCAGCGGGCGGGATGGCGAGCTTGTCCTGCTGCTCCAACACAAGCTACCTTAAGAGCCGGTACGATGCGGGCAATGGGTGAAGTTCGTCAGGAGTACTGCATAATAAAACGAGTGTGTTGTCGTGGCAGTTGGTGATCAAAGAAAAAAAAACAAAATAAATCAATAAATAATAATGTCATAGACTTAAAGTCATACCTTTGAAGTCATAATGCATTGCAAGTGTTATTAGGGAATGTTGTGCTGTGTTTTCAAGCGCTTCAATGTGCTGCTCTGCAAGGCTTGGGAGACAGCGCGGTGCGTTCACGGAGATCAAGAGCAACCGGAGATCAAGAGCAGCCGCCGCAGGGGAGGGATACCATGGTAAATAGGTTACCTATTTACCATGGTATCTCTCCCCTGGGTGCGTTGTGTTTTGGTGAGCAATAATGGAGGAAAGCAGCGGGCGGGATGGCGAGCTTGTCCTGCTGCTCCAACACAAGCTACCTTAAGAGCCGGTACGATGCGGGGCAATGGGTGAAGTTCGTCAGGAGTACTGCATAAAAAATACGAGTGTGTTGTCGTGGCAGTTGGTGATCAAGAAATAAAACAAAATAAAAATCAATAAATAATAATGTCATAGACCTAAAGCCATACCTTTGAAGTCATAATGCATTGCAAGTGTTATTAGGGAATGTTGTGCTGTGTTTTCAAGCGCTTCAATGTGCTGCTCTGCAAGGTTTGGAGACAGCGGGTGCGTTCACGGAGATCAAGAGCAGCCGGCGCAAAACAAAAGGCACCCAGGGGAGAGATACCATGGTAAATAGGTTACCTATTTACCTATTTTTGTTTCGGCGAAACGGTTTTGGTGAGCAATAATGCAGGAAAGCAGTGGCGGGATGGCGAGCTTGTCCTGCTGCTCCAACACAAGCTACTTAAGAGCCGGTACGATGCGGGCAATGGTGAAGTTTGTCAGGAGTACTGCATAAAAAAACGAGTGTGTTGTCGTGGCAGTTGGTGATCAAAGAAATAAAACAAAATAAAATCAATAAATAATAATGTCATAGACCTAAAGCCATACCTTTGAAGTCATAATGCATTGCAAGTGTTATTAGGGAATGTTGTGCTGTGTTTTCAAGCGCTTCAATGTGCTGCTCTGCAAGGTTGGAGACAGCGGGTGCGTTCACGGAGATCAAGAGCAGCCGGCGCAAAACAAAAGGCACCCAGGGGAGAGATACCATGGTAAATAGGTTACCTATTTACCTATTTTTGTTTCGGCGAACGGTTTTGGTGAGCAATAATGCAGGAAAGCAGCGGGCGGATGGCGAGCTTGTCCTGCTGCTCCAACACAAGCTACCTTAAAGAGCCGGTACGATGCGGGCAATGGGTGAGTTCGTCAGGAGTACTGCATAAAAAACGAGTGTGTTGTCGTGGCAGTTGGTGATCAAAGAAATAAAACAAAATAAAATCAATAAATAATAATGTCATAGACCTAAAGCCATACCTTTGAAGTCATAATGCATTGCAAGTGTTATTAGGGAATGTTGTGCTGTGTTTTCAAGTGCTTCAATGTGCTGCTCTGCAAGGTTTGGAGACAGCGCGTGCGTTCACGGAGATCAAGAGCAGCCGGAGATCAAGAGCAGCTGCCGCAGGGGAGGGATACCATGGTAAATAGGTTACCTATTTACCATGGTATCTCTCCCCTGGGTGCGTTGTGTTTTGGTGAGCAATAATGCAGGAAAGCAGCGGGCGGGATGGCGAGCTTGTCCTGCTGCTCCAACACAAGCTACCTTAAGAGCCGGTACGATGCGGGCAATGGGTGAAGTTCGTCAGGAGAACTGCATAAAAAATACGAGTGTGTTGTCGTGGCAGTTGGTGATCAAAGAAATAAAACAAAATTAAATCAATAAATAATAATGTCATAGACTTAAAAGTCATACCTTTGAAGTCATAATGCATTACAAGTGTTATTAGGGAATGTTGTGCTGTGTTTTCAAGCGCTTCAATGTGCTGCTCTGCAAGGTTTGGAGACAGCGGGTGCGTTCACGGAGATCAAGAGCAGCCGGCGCAAAACACAAGGCACCCAGGGGAGAGATACCATGGTAAATAGGTTACCTATTTACCTATTTTTGTTCGTCGGCGAACGGTTTGGTGAGCAATAATGCAGGAAAGCAGCGGGCGGGATGGCGAGCTTGTCCTGCTGCTCCAACACAAGCTACCTTAAGAGCCGGTACGATGCGGGCAATGGGTGAAGTTCGTCAGGAGTACTGCATAAAAAAAACGAGTGTGTTGTCGTGGCAGTTGGTGATCAAAGAAATAAAACAAAATAAAATCAATAAATAATAATGTCATAGACCTAAAAGCCATACCTTTGAAGTCATAATGCATTGCAAGTGTTATTAGGGAATGTTGTGCTGTGTTTTCAAGCGCTTCAATGTGCTGCTCTGCAAGGTTTGGAGACAGCGGGTGCGTTCACGGAGATCAAGAGCAGCCGGCGCAAAACAAAAGGCACCCAGGGGAGAGATACCATGGTAAATAGGGTTACCTATTTACCTATTTTTGTTTCGGCGAACTGTTTTGGTGAGCAATAATGCAGGAAAGCAGCGGGCGGGATGGCGAGCTTGTCCTGCTGCTCCAACACAAGCTACTTAAGAGCCGGTACGATATGCGGGCAATGGGTGAAGTTCGTCAGGAGTACTGCATAAAAAAAACGAGTGTGTTGTCGTGGCAGTTGGTGATCAAGAAATAAAACAAAATAAAATCAATAAATAATAATGTCATAGACCTAAAGCCATACCTTTGAAGTCATAATGCATTGCAAGTGTTATTAGGGAATGTTGTGCTGTGTTTTCAAGTGCTTCAATGTGCTGCTCTGCAAGGTTTGGAGACAGCGCGTGCGTTCACGGAGATCAAGAGCAGCCGGAGATCAAGAGCAGCCGCCGCAGGGGAGGGATACATGGTAAATAGGTTACCTATTTACCATGGTATCTCTCCCCTGGGTGCGTTGTGTTTTGGTGAATAATAATGCAGGAAAGCAGCGGGCGGGATGGCGTGCTTGTCCTGCTGCTCCAACACAAGCTACCTTAAGAGCCGGTACGATGCGGGCAATGGGTGAAGTTCGTCAGGAGTACTGCATAAAAAATACGAGTGTGTTGTCGTGGCAGTTGGTGATCAAAGAAATAAAACAAAATTAAATCAA
>NW_026707298.1:0-30152 GCF_902713425.1 Acipenser ruthenus
TCACCCCCAAAATTTAGCCTGTTTTGAGAATTTTGACTATCTAGACAAACTATTAAATGATTTAAATTATAACGCGTATATTTTACCGTCAATCAGGGCTCTGATTGATGAAATTTCTACAGATAGTCCCCCGATAAATGACAACTCCACTAATATAGACAACAATAACTCCCAGTGCCCTGGGTTTATTAATGATGCTAAATTGGACTCAGATCAATTTTGACTCTTTGGATAAGCTTTTGCATGAAATGTCTAGAGAAAATCATGGTACTATAGAGAGTGTAGATGATGTGGAAAAACAAATAGGGGGGAGGCTTAAAACGATGGGGCTTGCCATGATGATTCTTTTAGCATAAAAGTCCCGGGGGGGTGGTGTATTACATGATGATCAAGTGGCAGGTCCTTCTGGTTTACAGGCTCCCCATAGGGATAGCGACGGTGATAGAATTGGTGGGGAAGGTGTACAGCGTTAGACATAGACCTATGTTTAACAATTTCGAATTGAAGCAGCCTCTTAACTTTACACATCTGTATGATCTGGATTCCTACGCTGAAGTTTTTTACTGTGCTGCATGAAACGTTAGAGAATATGTTGAGTGAGGTTTTCTAGAATGCTAAGACCATCAGACATTGTGCAACTTGAATTACAAGCAGGATCCTTAGATATACCAGTGTATGTAAAAATGACAGGAGACAATTTAAGTCTAGACGATTTTTCTCAGTCAGATTGAAGCTCTCCTTCAAAGTCATAGTGAAATTTTGGCTGATGACTCTTTGATGTTGATTGTCCAGGTTATTTGGTGTCCGGAAGGAGGGGGTATTAGGAGAGGTTTGCAGACCTTAATGAAAAGTGAGCTTATTAGAAAAAAAAGGCCAAGCATCTGATTATATGTTACAACAGAGACAAATCAATTATGTTTTGCCTACAGCGTTCTGAGCTTGTTATTTGCCAGAATTCAGGGGTGCCTATGATACGTGTATGGCTGAGGCTTTAAAACTTCAACAGAGTGTGGGATTTAAGTGAACATCAAATGGTTTCGTTTGCAGACATAGATAAATTTGAACAGGCCTTAGATGTTAAAATTGTGGTATGGTACAGATGTCCTCAAAAGGATGTGTTTCCTGAATCACCAAACAGATACTCGAGCAAAAAAACAAAACTGTATTTCTGTTTCTTCATGAGAATCATTTCTATGGTATTGTTAACTTAAAAGGTTTTCTGGGTGCAGCCTATCTGTGTAATTACTGTTTACACAGCATATAGTAACCGATCTGGACATCGATGTGAAGGACACTGTAATGTGTGTTTTTTCACCAGCTTGTAACAGTGAGTCATCTGTAAAGGTAAAATGTAACGATTGCAATCGTTATTGTCGATCACAGCTCTGTTTATGATGAGCATAAGATTCTCCGAGATAAAGCCAACAGTGAAAAACAGGTTTTCTATATGTGACATTTTAAAACTTTGTACAAGGTGCTATTCTCTCTATAAATGTGACCCGACAAAGCCACAGACTCATAAATGTCTTACTCCTTACTGTAAGCAATGTAAAGCAGTGTTGTTACCTCACACTGATCATAAATGCTTCATTCAAATGCTTAAAACCTAAGGAACCCACAGACAAATGTGTTTTATGATTTTGAATGTCGGCAGGAAGCTGGCGTGCACATTCCTAATTATTTGTACTGCATCCACATGGGTGGTGAATCATGGTTTTGGGAGGGCGAGGAATGTGTGAAAAACGTTTTTTGAAAGGTATCGCAGACCTTGTTATGCAGGCTATACTTTCTTGGCACACAATGCAAAGTCTTATGACAGTTATTTTACTGATGAATTATTTAGTAACCAACGGTATTAACCCACATATCATAGCTCAGGGTAGCAAGTTGATGTGTTTTACAGACAAGGCTTTTAAGATGCGTTACATTGATTCCTTTAACTTTATGCCCATGAAGTTAAGTGCAATGCCTGCAGCTATGGGGTTTGAATCCAGAAAAGGATATTTTCCTCATTTTTTCAATACTGCTGAAAAACCAGAATTATGTAGGCCCTTATCCTGAACCACGTTACTATGGTGTTCAGCAAATGATGTCTAAAGATCGTGATGACTTTTACAAATGGTATGATTCGATTAAGAATGGTGTTTTTTAATTTCAGAGACGAAATGGCGTTTCTACTGCAAAAATGATGTTGAAATTTTGAAAGAGGCATGTATCAAATTCCGTACCGAGGTTTATGCAATAGGGCAGATAGACCCCTTCCAATGTACCACCATTGCTTCACTGTGCATGGCTATGTATAGAAGTAAAATTCCTGCCTAAAGACACAATAGCGGTCATTCCTCCCGACAATTACAGTGACCAGCAAAAAAGCTTTTCAAATGCCTCGATACAATGGTTAATGTATGTAGCAGAAATTGAAAATGTTTTCATTCAACATGCTTTAAACTACGGAGATCTTAAAATAGGTCCCTTTTTCTTGGACGGTTATGCTGTGATTAATGGTAAGCATACGGCTTTTTGAATTTGCAGGGTGCTTTTTTCATGGTTGTCCCTTGTGCTATGATTCGGCCGATGTTAAACCCCTTAAGCAAAGTATCGTGTGGTACGATGCGTCATCACTTTGATGAAAAGATTGAACATTGCAAAAGGTTTACGGGTTGGAAGTCAGAGTTTATTTGGGAACATGAATGGAACACCATGAAAAAACTGCCTAAAGTTCACGATTTTCTGGTTCGTTCTGATTTTCCAGAACGCATCAATCCTCGCGAGGCTCTGTTTGGGGGTCGTACAAATGCCATTACATTACATTATGTGGCCCAGGAAAATGAAAGGGTGGAATACTTTGATTTCACTAGCTTGTATCCTTTTGTTAACAAAACAAAAGTGTACCCCGTAGACCATCCTACCATAATTTACCATAATGACTTGAGCCAGTACTTTGGATTGTTCAAATTAACTGTTCTGCCTCCTAGGGGTCTTTATTTCCCTGTACTGCCTGCCCGCATCTGTGGTAAATTAATGTTTACCCTCTGCCGTTTCATGCGCGGAAACACTAAACCAGACTGGGGTATGTAATCATACCTCTGGAGAAAAGAGCCTTGACAGGGACATGGTGCAGTGCAGAGGTAGTCAAAGCTCTTGAGAAAGGTTACAAAGTGTCTAAAATACACAAAGTTTTGGCACTTTCCTCAGAAATCTGACACTCTCTTTACAGGTTACATTAACAGTCATCTCAAGGGGAAACAGGAAAGTTCAGGTTACCCTGCTCATTGTACCGATGAGGAGCGTAAAGAGTGTTATATTGCTGAATATTTTCAGAAAGAGGGGGTTCAATTAGATCCTCAAAACATTAATGTTAATCCAGCTAAAAGGACAAATCCTCCAAACTATCCCTCAACAGTTTTGTGGGGAAAATTTGCCCAGAGAACTAACCAACTCTCGACAAGCTTGGTTAAGGATCCTGACCAGTTTTTCCATTATCTCTTTTTCAAAAAGATATCAGGTTTCGCATTTTTGTTTTGTAAGTGATACGGTGGCTCAGGTTTCAGTGGCGTTACGCTTCTGATACCTATACTCCCACAGGTAATGTAAAACGTATTCATAGCAGCATTTTACAAACCGCTTACGCCCGGCTAGAGCTCTATAACCTCTTGGATCGTCTACAGGGTCGCTGTCTGTATCATGATACGGGACTCTGTAATCTTGTCAGCAGGCCCCAGGCTTAGCGTCCAGAACTAGGCGATTATCTTGGTGATTTAACTAGCGAGTTAAAGCCGGGGGGAATACATTACAGAGTTTGTGTCAAAGGGCCCTAAAACATATGGATACGTCACAAACAATGGAAAAAACATGTCTCAAAGTAAAGGGGATTACCCTAAACTATGAGAATTCCAAATTAATTAACCTCGCTTCATTAAAAGACCTTGTACAAAACTTTGTGAATCATGATAGAAACACCCCCGCGGAGCATATCATGAGATTCACCGTAATAAAAAAGAATTTCAATTGGAAAACAAACCACTCCAGAAAACCTTTCAAATAGTCTACAATAAGCGAGTCTTGCGGTCTGATTTTTACATCTCTTCCTTATGGATACTGAAGATGGTTTTTGATATTAGACTATCCGTACCTTTTGCAGCTATAATATCGGGGACCCTCCAATTCAGGCAAAAGTTATTTTTGTGAAGCAGCTTTTAGAGAGTTTTTTTTTTTTTTAAACTCTCAACAGATCTTTTCCCAAACCCCTGAGAATATCATTTAGTGTTATAGCTGCTGGGCAGGCACTATACAATGAATTGGCACTTAAATTTAAAAATATCAAATTTATTGAAGGCATACCAGATTCATTAAACCGATGATAATTTAATGCCTCCTAACAAAATCAATTTACTCATTATAGATGACTTGATGGAAGCAGCTAGCGAAAATGATGAAATACAGAAAGCTTTTACAAAATACGTTCATCATAAGAATTTATGCGTGCTGTATTTGGTTCAAAATTTGTTTTTTTCAAGGAAAAATGAGTCGTACCATAAACTTGAATGCCAATTACATTATTCCTGTTTAAAAAACCCTCGAGATAAACTTCAAATCAACACACTAGCCCGTCAGATGTACCCCGGTAACTCCAAGTTTTTCTTAGAAGCGTTTGAAGATGCGACAAAAAAACCCTATGGTTATCTTTTAATAGACTTGAAGGTACTAACCCCCGAAGCATACCGTCTAAGAACTGGTTTATTTACTCCTGATTGGCCAGTTGCTTATTATCATGAAGAAATACCAAGACAAAACACTTATAAGCAGCCGGTTATTGCGCTAAAACTTTTTATTTATCTAGGCTTTGCAACAGCGCAGCATGTCGGCTAGAATAAAACGTAACCTCCATCTCTTAAAGAGCATAGTTTCATAGCTCTGCTCATCAGAGAAGAGCAATTTTACGAAACGCTTCAGACGATTT
Organism: Acipenser ruthenus; assembly: GCF_902713425.1. NCBI lineage: Eukaryota > Metazoa > Chordata > Actinopteri > Acipenseriformes > Acipenseridae > Acipenser > Acipenser ruthenus. The sequence continues at coordinate 4,961 of NW_026707298.1, forward strand.
TATCAAAATCTATTGTGGAAATTGCCTTAAATGCCTTAAAGGGTCACATCCCCTTAACTTCGAGTCAGTTAAACACTCTCAAAAAGCAGTGGCGGGTTATAAAGAGCCTATGCAATAAGAACCATTCAATTAAAAAAGAAGAAAAAAAACTGTGAATCAGAGTGGTGGTTTTATTGGCGCTTTAATAAGGATTGCATTGCCTTTTTTATCAGGGACTCTTAACGCCTCAAAGTTAATTTGTAAAAAACGGACTCACTCCCAGAAAATGTTTCTGATACCACAACATCAACTCGATAGACTTCGACAGCCTGAGCCCCAGCACCCCGAGCCTATTAAAAAAGCAGTTGAAAGCCGACTTGACTCTGAAATGAAAAGCATTCTACTTAGAACTGACATCAGTGGACCATGAGAAAGTTAAAGCTATACACCAGCTCCTTACAGAGATATCTAACCTTGCTTAAATAGAGTGAAAAAGAGTTTAATACCCTGACATAATTACACCCCCCTCTGAGGAAACGGCCCCAACCGGCAGCAGAATCTGAATCTAAGATAGTGACTGCTGTTATGAGTAGCGTTCCCTCCAGATCTAAGAAAAATGCTAATTTTATTTTAAACGCTATGTCTCAGAATGCTTTGGTTACCTCATGGGAATGATCAAGGGGAATTCATTCTTAGGGCAAGAACATTAGAGGGTCGCTGTGACAGAGAGCGAATGAATCCGAAGCAACAATCTCCCTCTCGACCGGTGAGGGCACTGTACAACAGGAACTGCGGGCTTCGTACTGAATGGTTGGGCAGTTCATTCCGGGGACAGTCGGAAGCCGGCCATTCAGGAAGAAGGCGGCGTTACGGTACCTGGAGTCATCGCCCTAGTACGGTGAGCGAAGTTTCAGTCATGAATTGGAGGAGACGTGATTGAACTAGCTATCGGAGGGGGCGGGGCTTAGGGGTACTTTAGGGGGGACGTGACGCCGTAATCGTTTCCTTTGTTGTGGTTAATGGGAGGAGACAAGGACGGAATTTTGAATGAAGTGTGGTTCCATTGATAAACTGTTGTGTTTGTTTTTGCCAGACGGCTGATTCGAAGCCGGAGCTGTAGGGAGAAGCCAGCCCGGACCTGAACGCACACGAGCACCAGCACTAGCACTCAGAGCACCGCACCTGCACCAGAGCACACTGTCTGGAGACGTGTGGTTTGTGACTGTATTTCTTGTTTTGTGTGTTGGAATTATTATTTTCGGGACTGCAACCCCCCTTTTGTTTTGTCGCTGGCAATACCCATTGCTGGGTAGAGCCAGCCTTTATTATTGAATCCTCGTCAAGGAACATTAAAGAAAACCTGACCTGTGAACTTTGTGTTTGTCCTTTGTTGGAGCACCTGCAATCACCTGTTACACCGGAGCACTACAAAACCACATTGTCACAAGTGGTGTCAGAATCGGGATCATGGACATAGCTGCACTAACCACGCTGCTACAGGCACTGGAGCACAGACGGGAGACGGAGGATAGACAGAGGGAGGAGAGATACACGGCGCTGATCGAGAGGGTCGGTCTCGGAAACGCACCCCAAACACCAGCAATACCCGTGATGGCGCCTCCTAAAGCGCGGGCGCAAAAGATGACTGCGGAGGATGACCCGGAGGCGTACTTGGTTGCCTTCGAGCGGTTGGCCACCACTGCGTTATGGCCAAAGGAGTACTGGGCCAGCCAACTGGGTCCCTGTCTGATAGGGGAAGCCCAGGCAGCGTATCAGGCTATGACCAACGAGGAGGCTAGCCAGTACGACCTTGTCAAACAGGCCGTCCTCCGACGCCTGAATATCACGGGGGAGACACACCGGGTGCGGTTCCGGGAGTATCGGAGGCCACGGGAGACCCGCCCCAGGGTGGTCGCGCAAAAACTTTGTGACCACATGGTGCACTGGCTCAACCCGGCAGAAAAGACGGGTCAGCAAATGGGAGAAGCCATCGTCCTGGAGCAGTTCTGCCATGTGGTCGGCGCCGAGACCCAGGGATGGATACGGCGCCACAATCCGACCACCTTGGAGGCCGCTGTCAGACTTGCGGAGGATTATGAGGACTCCCTGGTCTCCGTAAAGACAGGACTACTGACCCCTCTCGTCGCGCCAATCACCCGCGGATCAGTGCCCTCGTCTCTCCAGTTGGGAACCAGACCTCCCAGATCACCAACCTCAATGGGCCGGCCCACCTCCTTACCATGGAGACAGCGGTTGGCCCCCAGCTGGGGTAGATTTACTGCCCCCGACCCGCTGCAGTATCAGCAGCAGGACAGACAGCTAACCCTAGTGCCTTCTGCCCAGATTGTCTGTTTTAGGTGCCATGAGCCTGGACACATCGCCCGCTTGTGCCCCGCGGCAATGGAGTGCAACGTGGCGACATGTTATCTGGCATCTGAAGCAGGTAAGGAACGGGGAAATGGTCGGGAGGGGCCTTGTATTATTGATGTAGTGGTTGGTAATGTGAGTACCCATGCTTTAGTGGACTCAGGGTGTGCACAGACCTTAATTCAAACGTCTCTCTTAGGCGGTATGTCGTGGCAGCCACAAGGCAAGGTGGCGATCTCCTGTATCCATGGAGACACGGCGACATATCCCACCCTAAAAGCATACGTGTCGATAGGTCCGACACAACGCCACCTCATAGTGGGGGTGGTGGAAAGGCTGCCGCACCCCGTAATTCTGGGCCGGGACTGGCCACAGTATCGGCAATTGCTCCAAAAGGCAGTCCCGACCACACACGTAAACGTGGCAGACAGAGCAGGGGAAACGATTGGTGATATTTTTCCCCTGCAAGCCGACCTGTTTAATTCTCTTTTTCGTCCTAGGAAAACAAAGAAAGAGAGACGGATCGAAAAATGGGAAGGTGCATCTCTGAAACGAGGCTGGGGACTGGTGGGAGAGAGCGCAGATGGTATCAACCGCCACTCAAGGGGAGTCGGTACGCAGTGTGACCGAGAGGGCGAGGTTACTGGGCCATCCAGAGCAGATGCTACTCCAGCCCCTCTCAATGTACCGGACATGTGGGGCTCAAGCGCGGACCTAGCGTGGGACCAGAAAAACGACCCCACGCTGGTGCACGCTTGGGGACAGGTCCGGTCTATTGAAGGTAAGGATGTTGAAGGCGCTGGGGCGCTGGTATATCCGCACTTCATTATCAAGGGGCAATTACTGTATAGGGTAAACCCTGCCACGGGCACAGGACAGCCTGTAACGCAATTGATGGTTCCCCCGTCGTGTCGGCCCGAGGTCATGAGGCTGGCGCATGACATCCCCTTTGCAGGACACTTGGGAGCCGACAAGACGAGGGAACGCATATTGGCTCGATTTTATTGGGTAGGGCTTCATAATGAAGTGTCGAAATATGTAGCCACATGCCCAGACTGCCAGCGAGTAGCGCCGGGTCGAGTGCGCCCCGCTCCTTTGGTCCCACTGCCAATTATTTCCACTCCCTTTGAGCGCATTGCAATGGACATAGTCGGCCCTTTGCTACCTTCTGACTCCGGGTATACGCACATATTAGTAGTGGTGGATTATGCAACGCGATACCCGGAGGCAGTTCCATTGAGGTCCACTAGTGCCGCTGCAATAGCCAAAGAACTAGTGCAGATTATGTCGAGAGTAGGGATCCCCAAAGAGATACTGACTGATCATGGAACTAACTTTCTGTCTCGAACGCTACAGCAGGTGTATAAAATGTTAAAAATACGTCCCATCCGGACATCTGTTTATCATCCACAGTCGGACGGTTTGGTGGAACGTTTTAATCAAACATTAAAGCAGATGCTGAGACGATTTGTGAATCAAGAGCAAAAACATTGGGCATCGCTTCTCCCCTACCTCCTTTTTGCAGTGAGAGAGGTGCCGCAGAGTTCAACAGGGTTCTCCCCCTTTGAGCTCTTGTACGGCCGACAACCTCGCGGTATCCTCGATCTGTTGAGAGAGGGGTGGGAAGAGCATAAAGGCTCGTCCAAAAACGTAGTGCAGCATGTGCTCCTACTCCGTGATCGCCTGGATTTGGTCGGTCGTTTGGCCCAGGACAATCTAAAATCAGCTCAGCACCGGCAACAGCAGCATTACAACAAAAATGCACGGATTCGGACCTTTCGGCCAGGAGACAAGGTAATGCTGCTTCTTCCCACATCGGAATCCAAGCTATATGCTAAATGGCAGGGGCCATATGAGGTGATTCGGGCTATAGGGAAAGTTAATTATGAAATTCGGCAGCCCGATCGCCGTAATGAACGTGAAATTTATCATATCAATTTATTAAAGCCCTGGCAGGCAAGGGAGGCCTTATTTATAGCCCCAGGCGAGGTAGAGGATGATTTTGGACCCTGTATAGAGGCTCCTAGCATACAGAACATTCCGATGGGGGAACAGTTACTCCCAGATCAGCAGAGAGATCTGCGCAGGTTAATTGAGGAGTTCAGGGATGTTTTTTCTGATGTGCCCGGCAGAACTAATCTCGTTGAATATGACATTATCTCTCCCCCAGGTGTCACAGTTCGGGAGAGACCTTACCGGATCCCAGAAAGTCGACGAAGTGGCGTTCGCAAAGAGGTGCGGGCGATGCTCGAGCTTGGGGTGATTGAGCCTTCCAGGAGCGAGTGGTGCAGTCCGATTGTGATAGTCGCCAAAAAGGACGGCACCAACCGCTTCTGCGTTGATTTCCGCAAGGTCAACGCTATTGCCAAGTTCGATGCATATCCCATGCCTCGGGTCGACGAGCTTCTAGACAGACTGGGAACGGCGAGGTTCATTTCGACTTTGGACCTGACGAAGGGATACTGGCAGATCCCATTAACCCACAGATCACGTGAGAAAACTGCATTTTCTACCCCTGATGGTCTGTTTCATTTCACAACCATGCCGTTTGGGTTACATGGTGCGCCCGCTGCCTTTCAGAGACTAATGGACCAGGTTTTACGCCCACATCATGAATATGCAGCAGCGTATATTGATGATGTGGTGATTTACAGCTCCACCTGGCGGGAGCATTTGGCTAGGGTCACAGCCGTCTTGCAGTCTCTGAAGGTAGCCCGGCTGACAGCTAACTTGGGTAAATGTGCATTTGCCAAAGAAGAAACACAATATTTGGGATTTATTATGGGACATGGGCAGGTGAAACCCGTCGCCACCAAAGTCCAGGCTTTGATGGACGCGGCAATCCCGAAAACCAAGTCCCAGGTGAGGTCTCTCTTGGGGTTGGCCGGTTATTACCGTCGATTCATCCCCAAGTACGCCACAGTGGTAAACCCTCTCGTGAACCTCACTAAAAAGAGTGCACCAAATTTAATTAAATGGACAGGGGAATGTCAGGGGGCCTTTGATACCATTAAGCAACGACTCTGCCGAGCCCCCGCCCTGATCACACCAGATTTTGATAAGGAATTCCTCCTCCACACCGACGCTTCGGATGTTGGTCTGGGGGCGGTCTTGTCCCAGCAGGTCGACGGAGTAGAACACCCCATCCTCTACATAAGCAAGAAAATGCTCCCTCGGGAGCGCAACTACTCCGTCATAGAAAAGGAATGTCTGGCCATTAAATGGGCCACTCAGACCTTACGCTATTACCTCTTGGGGCATTCATTCAATCTCGTCACTGACCACGCCCCACTCAGATGGTTAAGCACGATGAAGGATAGCAACGCCCGGATAACTCGGTGGTATCTGGCGCTGCAACCCTTCATGTATTTCATGACACACCGTGCAGGGAAAGATCATCAAAATGCGGATTACTTTTCCCGGGAGGGGGGTGTAATGGGTAAGGTAGATTCAGCCGAGTGTTCCTTCGGCTCCACTCTGAGCGGTGGGATATGTGACAGAGAGCGAATGAATCCGAAGCAACAATCTCCCTCTCGACCGGTGAGGGCACTGTACAACAGGAACTGCGGGCTTCGTACTGAATGGTTGGGCAGTTCATTCCGGGGACAGTCGGAAGCCGGCCATTCAGGAAGAAGGCGGCGTTACGGTACCTGGAGTCATCGCCCTAGTACGGTGAGCGAAGTTTCAGTCATGAATTGGAGGAGACGTGATTGAACTAGCTATCGGAGGGGGCGGGGCTTAGGGTACTTTAGGGGGACGTGACGCCGTAATCGTTTCCTTTGTTGTGGTTAATGGGAGGAGACAAGGACGGAATTTTGAATGAAGTGTGGTTCCATTGATAACTGTTGTGTTTGTTTTGCCAGACGGCTGATTCGAAGCCGGAGCTGTAGGGAGAAGCCAGCCCGGACCTGAACGCACACGAGCACCAGCACTAGCACTCAGAGCACCGCACCTGCACCAGAGCACACTGTCTGGAGACGTGTGGTTGTGACTGTATTTCTTGTTTTGTGTGTTGGAATTATTATTTCGGGACTGCAACCCCCCTTTTGTTTTGTCGCTGGCAATACCCATTGCTGGGTAGAGCCAGCTTTATTATTTGAATCCTCGTCAAGGAACATTAAAGAAACCTGACCTGTGAACTTTGTGTTTGTCCTTTGTTGGAGCACCTGCAATCATCTGTACACCGGAGCACTACAAACCACATTGTCACAGTCGCATATGGTTGATTTAATCAGGGCTGCAACGGGGCATACCCATATCCCTGAACATAGGTTACCTGTAGGATGGGCCGAATTCATCAAAGGTTTGTCTGTAATAAATGTCCCCTATTCTACAGTACCTAATTCTCAAACACGACAACTCATAGAAGCTTATAAAAAATGACCCTTAGAGACCCATATGCATAAGAAGCAGAAAAAAAGGCAGCAGTTATGGGAAACTTATTAAGATGTTACTGTTTTTATTGAGTTTACATATCTTTACATTTTGTTGTATATTCATGCAAATGCTGTGTAAACATTGTCTGATACATTTTGTTGTATATTTATGCATATGTTATATAAACAATGTCTGATATATATGTATATATATATATATATATATATATATATATGTCTTTACAACAATAAAAATATTTATTCACCATCTACATTGTCATAAGTTTTTTTTGAAGATGAACTTTCATAACATTTTTTAAAATCATGATGAGTCTTGACACACTGCACGCATGAAAATATATTTATACAGTTCTGTTTTTTAGGGTTAGACATACAACGTATAAATTGGGACACCATCAGATCATTTTTGTTTAAATCAGAGCTGTAGAGCGCCATAACCTCAGGATAAGTAAGTCCTTGGGCTCGATGATGTACAAAGAAAACACAGTGATGGCCGCAGGTCGTGGTCATAAGACCTTGTAGAGGCTGATTATTGTACACCGGCAGTTTTTTTATTTTTTCTTTAGGTAGTTGATCACTAGCTAGAACCCCATAAAAATACTTTGCAGTCAATGGGTTGCTGGATAGCAACGCTGTAAGCTGAGAGGTATTCATTTTTAAAAGGATCAATGTTGTATCAAACTTTTCAGTAATCAAAGAGAACAGCTCTTTGGTGGGAAACCTCAATCACGTTCTCAAAAACAGCATAAACAATCATATTCACAGTCTCTGGCAGAGCATTGGCAAAACGCATTTCAAGGCGCATATTACCATTTTTCACATTCTTGATCAGGGGTCAAATCAAATGCATAGAGCGTATAGCCTCTAATAAAGTCTGACCTATCAATTATCAGCGGTTTGTCTTTGAGATGTCTACCAGTGGCTTGTATTAGACTGTAATATTCCCTGACGGGGTTGTGTCTTGTTGTATAGTGGGGTTGTAAAGGTTTTGAGGGGACTTGTTCACCATCGACGTACATAGCTATAAAGTTCCCTGCATAGTGTTTAAAGTTAAAAGGGTTTTTAGCGTAGGAACCACTAAAAGCGTCATTATCTGTTAAACCAATAACCACAAACTTTGGTAACTGCCCCAGAAACAAATTCTCCTGATTACAGACCCTGCTCCCTCTAGGAATACTAAAAACTTTCATAGACACTCTATCAATAGGATATCTGGCATTAGAGGTCATCAAGGCCTGAGCTTGGGCAATTCTGACCTCAGGGGACACTTTTACTTTTTTAATATAGAGAGAGGCTTCTAAAATCTTAAGTTTGAACTCTTCTGCGGCATCAGACATTAAACAAAAAGTGTCATTGGCCCTCACCATTTTAATTTTCAGGTCAATACCATTTAGCATGAGTTTCTCTTGAAAAAATATATCCGCATGCAGTGGTCCTAAAAGTTCAACGGTATGGCTCATTCTGGTAAAAGCATGCTGTTTAACTAGACCTTCATTAGCCCCTGCAGGATCAGTCTCATCCATGTGTCCTGGGGTATCTTTGTAAAACAAGCCGGCAGTGAATTGAGATTCTAGAGTGTCCTTACTAAAGTTTAGCATTGCTTCTATAATGCTACGGTAAGGATAAGTATTACTGCTTTGACTAATTAAGCGATTTCCTAAAGTTACATCCACTTGTGAAAACATGGTAGCTACAGGGTAATTGATAATACCAACTATACTGCCTCCAACTAAATCGGCGCCATCAGCCCTAGTAATTTTGCATGAAAGTCTTAAAAGAGTATTATTCAAATCAAGATAATCTTCCCCATTTCCCGCTATGTAAAATTCGAGTGGGGCCGTGTCAGACAAGGCAGACGGGGGGAATTTCCACATAAAGGTTTTTTTTCAATACTCGTCTGGGCATAAGGTATAGTAAACAGATCCAATTCTGATTTCACACATTCTTGAGACATATGATGTACCAGCGTCATGATTTAAAAGATGTTTCTCTTTATCGCTGTTCTGGGAGTCTTTGGTTTCTTACTCCTTCTCCGATTACCGCTACTAAATGACCTCAATGTAGCTGGTTTAGCCTTTTTGTGTGGATGATAGCGAGATCCTGGGGGTTTGCTACGTTTTCTCTTGTATCCTCTGGACATCACCATCAATCCCTCCCCTGACTGGCTCTTGTTGTGGCTATGAGAGTTATGACTTGTTAGGACATTTGACACTACGTCACTAACAATATTTTTAGCTGCTGATTTAAAATGAGGTTTAACTATTTCAAAACCCCTTCTAAGTAACGGTAAAGCTTTTCTGAAAAGACTTCTAAAAATACCCCCTATACCCGCTCCGTACATTACATGAGCTCCAGAAAATCCAGGCAAACCATTACCAGCTTGATTTTTGTAATAATTAATATAAGGATTGACATATCCATTAGGGCCCATTTTCAATTAGGAGTAAAAAAGAGGCTTTACAGGTCGGAAATGCAACTTCACTACAACCTTCCCAAAACGGAATGGCACTAACTTGTTTTGATCCGTCTTAATTTGTATAGTTAAAGTGTCAAAGTTGGTCTTGCTGAGGGGAACGTAATGAGGTCTGTCGTAAGTTACCGTGATTATATCGTTGTTTTTGCCTTTAATAGGGACATACCTTAGAAGAGGCACTGTGGCAAAGTGGTTAGTAAGGGGAACAGGTGTAGCGGTGATGCGGTGCAGGAGTGACAGGCAGACAACGATAATCCAGTGGGAAAAACTTTATTTTATTTTAATTCCTGGTCTAGTGACCATAAATAATAAGCCCCGGCAATACACAACGATGTGTAGAGCGCGGGGATGAAAACACAGGTTTACAGTCCTGGCAAAAGAAAACAAAAACACGTTCACCCGTCTCGGGTGCGTGCAGTCGTGCTGGTGGTGAGTGAATACACTTTATTTTGTGACGGTTCGTGATGTGGTGATCCGGCTTGTGCTGGCCCACGGCGACAGCTCCAGATGTGCTTTAGCTGTCTGGTGATTCCAAAAACACAGACAGTTATTTTACAGCGACAAACAAACACAAACACACACACGCAACTCTCTATAGCGTGATACAGTTACACAGTACTTTACTGTCTCGTCCTTCTCGGTCCTTGGCTTAACCCAAACGAAGGAAAAGAACAGCGTTACCCTGGCCCCTATATGTAATCCCGCATGATATCTAGGTAAACGGTTGCAGCTGCCTTTTTACTTGCAGCTGCCCCTCGTTTACCTGTCAAATCAATACGGTCTTACAACAGAGTCTCGCTTCCTTCCAGGCTGACCCACTTCCCGGTCCCGGAAACAAACTGTCAGGCCAGCCCTTCCAGATACTTCTCTTCCCGTTCTTTAGCGCCCTCACAGGTCGGGAGGAAGATTTATCACCAGAACTCATTGTATTTCTGTCACATATCCCACCGCTCAGAGTGGAGCCGAAGGAACACTCGGCTAAATCTACCTTTCCCATTGCTCCCCCCTCCCGGGAAAAATAATCCGCATTTTGGTGGTCTTTCCCCCGCACGGTGTACCATATGGTACATGAAGGGCTGCAATGCCAGATACCACCGAGTTATCCGGGCATTGCTGTCTTTCATTGTGCTTAACCACTTGAGTGGGGCGTGGTCTGTGACAAGATCAAATGAGTGTCCCAGCAGGTAGTATCGTAAAGAGTGAGTAGCCCATTTAATGGCCAAACACTCTTTTTCGACTACGGAGTAGTTACGTTCCCGAGGTAACATTTTTTTGCTTAGGTACAATATCGGGTGTTCTACTTCAGCTACTTTTTGGGACAAGACTGCACCCAAACCTACATCCGAGGCGTCGGTGTGGAGGATGAATCTCTTGGTGAAATCTGGGGTAATAAGAGTGGGGGCCTGGCAAAGTTTACGCTTAATCTTATCAAACGCCCCCTGACACTCAGCTGACCATTTAATTAAATTTGGCGCACTCTTTTTGGTGAGGTCGACTAACGGGTTAACCACTGTGGCGTACTCGGGGATGAAGCGGCGGTAATAACCGGCTAAGCCCAGTAGTGACCTCACCTGAGTCTTGGTTTTGGGGATCGCTGCATCAACCAAAGCCTGGATTTTGGTGACCACAGGTCTCACCCTTCCATTTCCCATTAAAAATCCCAAATATTGAGTCTCTGTTTTGGCAAACGCACATTTTCTCAAGTTAGCTGTCAGCCGGGCTGCTCTTAGAGACTGAAGAACGTCTGCAAGCCTAGCCAAATGCTCTCGCCAGGTGAGCTGTAAATCACCACGTCATCAATATACGTTGCTGCATATTCATGATGTGGGCGTAAAACCTGGTCCATCAGTCTCTGAAAGGCAGCGGGCGCACCATGTAGCCCAAATGGCATGGTTTTAAAGTGGAACAGCCCTTCTGGTGTTGAAAATGCGGTTTTCTCTCTGGAGCTGCGGGTTAAAGGGATTTGCCAGTATCCCTTCGTCAGGTCCAGAGTGGAAATAAACCTCGCTTTTCCCAGTCTGTCTAAAAGCTCGTCGACCCGAGGCATGGGATACGCATCGAACTTAGCAATAGCGTTTACCTTTCTGAAATCCACACAGTTGGTGCCGTCCTTCTTAGCCACTATGACAATGGGGCTGCACCACTCGTTCCTGGAAGGTTCAATCACCCCAAGCTCGAGCATATCCCATACCTCTTTGCGCACGCCACTTCGTCGACTTTCCGGGATCCGGTACGGTCTCTCTCGCACTGTGACACCTGGTGGAGAGATAATGTCATATTCAACTAAGTTTGTCCTGCCGGGCACATCAGAAAAAACATCACTGAACTCCTCAATAAGCTTACGCAGCTCTCTTTGCTGATCCGGAACCAACTGTTCCCCCATTGAAATCGCTCTTGTGCTCGGGGTCTCTGGACAGGGGCCTAAATCATCCTCCATATTGCCTGGGGCTATAAATAAGACCTCCCTTGCCTGCCAGGGCTTTAACAAATTAACATGGTAAATTTCACGTTCATTCCGGCGATCGGGCTGTCTAATTTCATAATTTACTTTCCCTATAGCCCGAATCACCTCATACGGCCCCTGCCATTTAGCACACAGTTTTGATTCTGATGAGGGAAGTAGCAGCATTACCTTGTCCCCTGGTCGAAAGGTTCGAATCCGTGCATTTTTGTTGTAATGCTGCTGCTGTCGGTGCTGAGCCGATCTGAGGTTGTCTTGGGCCAAACGACCGACCAAATCCAGGCGATCTCTTAGTAGGAGCACATACTTCACTACATTTTTAGACGAGCCTTTGTGCTCCTCCCACCCCTCTCTCAGCAGGTCGAGAATGCCGCGAGGCTGCCGGCCGTACAGGAGCTCAAAAGGGGAGAACCCTGTTGAACTCTGCGGCACTTCTCTCATCGCAAACAGGAGGTAGGGAAGAAGCGATGCCCAATGTTTCTGCTCTTGTGTTACAAATCGCCTCAGCATCGACTTTAAGGCCTGATTAAAACGTTCAACCAGACCGTCCGATTGTGGATGATAAACGGACGTCCTGATGGGACGTATTTTCAATATTTTGTACACCTGCTGTAACGTATTGGACAGAAAATTGGTCCCGTGATCAGTCAAAATCTCCTTGGGGATCCCTACTCTAGCCATAATCTGCGCTAACTCGGTGGCTATTGCAGCGGCACTAGTGGACCTCAATGGAACTGCCTCCGGGTATCGCGTTGCGTAATCCACCACCACTAATATATGCGTATACCCAGAGTCAGAAGGTAGCAAAGGGCCCACTATGTCCATTGCAATGCGCTCGAAAGGAGTTGAAATAATCGGCAGTGGGACCAAAGGGGCGGGGCGCACTCTACCCGGCGCTACTCGCTGGCAGTCTGGGCATGTGGCTACATATCTCGACACATCAGTATGAAGACCTACCCAATAGAATCGAGCCAATATCCGTTCCCTCGTCTTCTCGGCTCCGAGGTGCCCCGCAAAAGGGATATCATGCGCCAGCCTCATGACCTCGGTCCGACAAGATGGGGGAACCAACAATTGTGTTACAGGCTGTCCTGTGCCCGCGGCTATGTTTACCCTATACAGTAATTGCCCCTTGATACTGAAATGTGGATATACTAGCGCCCCAGCGCCGTCAACATCCTTACCTTCAATGGACCGGACCTGCCCCCAAGCGTGCACCAGTGACGGGTCATTATGTTGGCCCCACACTAGGTCCGCGCTTGAGTACCACGGGTCCGGTACATTGAGAGGGGCTGGAATAACCTCTGCTCTAGTCGGTCCAGTAACCTCGCTCTCTCGGTCACACTGCGTTCCCACTCCTTTCGACTGGCGTTTGTTACCATTGCAGCACTCTCCCACCAGACCCCAGCCTTGTCTCACAAATGCTCCCTCCCATTTCGCGGTCCGTCTCTCCTTATTTGTTTTTCTAGGACGGAAAAGAGGGGAAAACATTTCAGTGTGAAAAGGAAACACATCACCAATTCGTTCCTTTTTTTTCTGCCACGTTTACGTGTGTGGCTGAGACTGCCATTATTTGCATCAATTCTTTGAATTTTGGCCAGTCTCGGCCCAGAATAACTGGGTGTGGCAACCTTTCCGCCACCCCAACTACAAGGTGACGTTTTATCGGTCCTACCGATAAATATACTTTTAATGTGGGGTATGCCGCCGTGTCTCCATGGATACAGGAGATGGCCACCTGACCTCGTGGCCGCCACGACACACCGCCCAGGAGAGCTTACCAGTTTCAGGTGCCCAATTGCACGCGGCCACGTCACACTCCATGGCAGCGGGGCATGACCTGGCCAGATGTCCCGGCTGGTGGCACCTAAAACAGATAGGAGGGACAGAGGGGGCATAGGTTAGAAATCTGTCCCGCTGCTGGTATGGCAACGGGGCAGGGGCAGCACCTCTACCCCAGCTGGGGGCCAACCTTGGTCTCCATGGGGGGGAGGCAAGGGGGCCCAATGGGGTCGGTGCTTTAGGAGGTCTGGGTCCCTGGAACATGGGGGGTGGTGGTGGTGGTGTTGGAGGAGGAGAGGGAGGGAGAGGTTGGCTGCTCCGAAGGGCAGGGGCCGACAGGATCCCGATCCGGGCAGAGGTCAGGGAGTCCTCGAAATCTTCAGCCAGTTTGACCGCCTCCTCCAGGGTGTCGGGGTTGTGGCGCCGTATCCACGCCTGGGTCTCGGCGCCGACCACATGGCAGAACTGCTCTACCACAATGGCTTCCCCCATCTGCTGGGCGGTCTTCTTCCCGGGGGTCAGCCAATGCACCATGTGGTCGCACAACCGCTCTGCAACCACCCTGGGGCGTGTCTCCGGGGCTCTCTGGTACTCCCTAAACCGCGCCCGGTGGGTCTCCGTGGTGATGTTCAGACGGCGGAGGATAGCCTGCTTGACCAGGTCATAATCGGTGGCGTGATGGTCGCTCATGGCTTGGTAGGCAGCCTGAGCCTCCCCAATCAGGCAGGGTCCCAACTGGCTGGCCCAGAACTCCCGCGGCCAAGCCGCCGCGGTAGCCAGCCGCTCGAACGCCACCAAATACGCCTCCGGGTCATCCTCCGCCGACATCTTCATTGCCCGTGCCTTCGGGGGCGACATCAGCGGTGTTGTGGTAGGGGTCGTCGCTGCAGCAACGGCCAGCCCTACCCGTTCAATGAGCGCCGTGTAGCGCTCCTCCCTCCTTCTCTCCTCTGCGTCGCGCCTGCTCTCCAGCGCCTGCAGCAGCTCCGCCAGTGCGTTGCGGTCCGTGTGGCAAAGTGGTTAGTAAGGGGAACAGGTGTAGCGGTGATGCGGTGCAGGAGTGACAGGCAGACAACGATAATCCAGTGGGAAAAACTTTATTTTATTTTAATTCCTGGTCTAGTGACCATAAATAATAAGCCCCGGCAATACACAACGATGTGTAGAGCGCGGGGATGAAAACACAGGTTTACAGTCCTGGCAAAAGAAAACAAAAACACGTTCACCCGTCTCGGGTGCGTGCAGTCGTGCTGGTGGTGAGTGAATACACTTTATTTTGTGACGGTTCGTGATGTGGTGATCCGGCTTGTGCTGGCCCACGGCGACAGCTCCGGATGTGCTTTAGCTGTCTGGTGATTCCAAAAACACAGACAGTTATTTTACAGCGACAAACAAACACAAACACACACACGCAACTCTCTATAGCGTGATACAGTTACACAGTACTTTACTGTCTCGTCCTTCTCGGTCCTTGGCTTAACCCAAACGAAGGAAAAGAACAGCGTTACCCTGGCCCCTATATGTAATCCCGCATGATATCTAGGTAAACGGTTGCAGCTGCCTTTTTACTTGCAGCTGCCCCTCGTTTACCTGTCAAATCAATACGGTCTTACAACAGAGTCTCGCTTCCTTCCAGGCTGACCCACTTCCCGGTCCCGGAAACAAACTGTCAGGCCAGCCCTTCCAGATACTTCTCCTCCCGTTCTTTAGCGCCCTCACAGGTCGGGAGGAAGATTTATCACCAGAACTCATTGTATTTCTGTCACAGGCACGTAAGTATCTCCAACGGCTTGATGTGTAATGATATCAGTATAGACATACAGGGTATAAAATCCCGCTCTGATATCGGCTGGGTAGAGGGTCCTCAAATGAGCACTATACACTTTAGCCTCAATAGGGCCCAATAGTTCAATAGTTTCACCCTTTATAGTCTCACGAAACCCCAACATTTGTCCGAGATGTTCTTTGGCATAAATCATATATGGCGTAGTACTTTTTATATAAATTCGTCTTTCTATAGGTTTATAGACTAATTTCAAATAATTTTTATATTGTTCATCGGGAGCTTTGTCACCTTTCTGATCTAGTCCTTTTCCGAGCATGGCATCGTTCATAGCCGTTATTACATCCTGAAGGGTCTCATAATATCCTTTTGGTATAGTATAATCATGTTTTACCACATTTTCTATATCATAAGTAATAAAAGTGCTGTCTTTAAGGCTTATATTATCCCAGGTATGGGGATATTGAATCTCTCCATTTTCCCGGTAGATTCAGTGTTTTAACCAATTTGATAGTAAAATTGGATATAGCGTTTTTAGGGAAAACATCCTGTGAAGCGTTACTAGGCAGAGTTACATAAAAAGAGTCTTGAGACATCTTGAATAATGTTTTAAGTGTAATTAAATACACTCCGTACTTGTTAACTCTTTAGATCCACCACCTGATGCCCCGCGACCCAACTGTTAAATTTTTCAGGCCACCCGGCCCATTTTATGAGATAAGACTTTTTGCCATTTTCCTTTTTCTCAGCAACTATCTTCTCTATCCTAAACAACCTATCAGTCTTGACATTTATTTTCTGCAATTCTGGTTCATAAAAGGTGCCCATTATAGGCTCTCCATCATAATCACATAGTTTATACACAGGTGGAAATCTTGGTATACATTCTGTTATAGTAAAAATCTCTGCTGTAAATGTCTGTTCATAGCCTTTTATAAAGGGAGCTCTTAACTTTGAAATTCTTACGCTGTCACCAACGGCAAACTTAAACTTTATATGTTTAGGGCTTTTCTTCTTAGAGTATAACGTTTTAAACACTTTAAATGAATTATCTTCATTAACTTCTGAAGGTTTCATTAGAATACTACTGTGGAAGGAGTTGTTATAAGCCTGTACCATTTCTTGTAGTTTATCCATATACTTGTGAGTGTTAAAAGCGGTGAAATATTTCCACATTTTTGTTTTCAGAGTCCTGTTGTATCTCTCAACAATAGATGCTTTTAGTTCATTCCCCGTGGTAATGTGTAGAATATTATGTTTTTTTAGCAGGTGCTGAAATGCTTTGTTTAGAAATTCTGCCCCTTTATCAGTTTGTAGTTTTTTAGGTTTCCTACCAGCACTGAGGATCCTCTTGAACGCCTCTGTTACCGTCTTAGATGACTTATTTTTCAAAGGTAAGACCCATGCATATTTGGATAAGATATCTATACATGTTAACATGTACTTATAACCTCCATTTTCTTTTGACAAGCTAGACATATCCACTAAATCAGCTTGCCACTGTGTATCGATATTAGATACAAATACAGTGTTTCTTTTAAAGTTTATTTTAGAGGGCTTATGCAACGTATATGAGTCTTGCTCTGATAAAAAGTCAGTTAAGACCCTCTCAGAGACTTTAGGCCCCTCAGACCTCAGAGCTCTTTGAAGAGTCTGTAAACCCCCTAAACCTCCTGGATTTGAGGGATCATAGTATATTTTATTCATACGCTGATGTGTCATCTTTAACCAAAATAACACAACTGCGACAAATATGACTTTCAAAAAGTTTTTATTCAAAGTTTATCATAACACCTCAGAGACATGTGTGAAGTTCAAAAGTTTTATTCACAGTTTATCAAGAAGATTAGGACATTTTAGAAGACCTATAAAGTTTTTACACAAACATTCATGATTAGTCACTAAATAATCCACGACATTTTGCACAACTATTGATATATCTTCATCTCTTAAAAACCTTGCCATGTTATAAAAACATACATCTGTCACATAAGCATACAAAACAATGATATGTGTACATTTGCAATCTTCTATTTCATCAAACATTTTAGGTAATATATTCATTAAAAATGCATTTAAGGGTTTACAGTGTTTTACATGTGTATTTACCAACTCTGACCATTCTTGAGCATCAATATCTTTACGGATTAAATCAGTTACACTTTTTAAATTGTTGAACATTTTTACATTTACGGGGATCAGGTTTTGAAAGAGTCTCTTGCAAGCCACTTTTTCAGCTATTAACTCAAACAGCAGCCCCTCCATGGTTTTCCTCAGTTTTGCTGGAGTCTGGACGTTCCCCATTTTCAAAGTCACAGGCCCCGTAATATGCTAATGGAGCGCGAGGGTTTGTAAAACTGCGATGGTAGAAAGCTTTGGTTATTTTGTTAACAATGTCTCGGGTCTTGCCATCCAGGGTTTCTTGTAGATGAATCAGTTTACGTCTAATGCTGTGTTCTGGTCTTAGCTCTGTTAAAATATCTTCCACCAGTTTCTGAAGTTTTGTCAAAGATGGATGAAAATTGAAACAAGCTAGGGCTTTAGCCACCAGAAGCTTCAGCCACGGGACGTGTATTTTTTCTAGTATTTCTTCAAAATGTTGATCAAAATAATTGGGGGCTGCTTCAAAAAGGCAGCTGTGTCTCAGCTGGCTCGGGTGGTCAATTTCGCAACCACGGCAATTTTTCACCATATCACGGTCAATGATCACTTCCAATAGAGAAGCCACGAGACCCATAGAGATCTTTAATACTTTTTCAAAAGAGATGCCTAAGCCCCCATCAACGTCGTCAGACTCTGCAGGGTTGAGGAGCGGGACATTTTCAAAGTCTTTTATAAGCTGGGTCATTTCTTCACTGGTCCAATCCATCTCAAGATCACAAGGTTCAAGAATGGCATTTTCAGAGAAGTATCTAAAGTTTGCAGAAGCCATGGTGTCAGACTCCTTCAATCAAAAGGGCATGTGGGGGAGCCCCTTTAGTATGCTCCCCAAGATTAGGTTTCGGCCTATGAGGGTGTTGACACCTCAGGCACCGCGGGGGATCCTTTGAGATGACCTATCAGAGATCCTTGAATGGATGGTCCTTGAGGCGCCGCCCCTAGGGGCGTTTTCAGAGTTACCCTAAAACATCCGCCCCTCTCTCTCATTGATGTTTGTTTTCAGTTCAGTCCACAGAGGAGGTTGTACAGTACACAGAGGATCCTTGGGACGGATGCTTGAAGGCCCCTTGCTTGGACTCTCTCTTGAAACTTTTTTACAAGCCGTGGTTTCTTTTGCCTCTGTGGAAGGGCTAATGTGCATTTTTTTAAAGGCTTTTTAAAAAAGATCCACTTTCTCTGAGCAGCAACTAACAACGGTATGAGACATCTTGTGTAACACTCTAATAAACTGCCCAAATATTTTCTTCCTTTTTATGAGGTCTGAAAAACATGCCCAGACTTGCCCCTTTAAAAAACACCATACCACCTTGATTCTCTGAAACCCCCGGTAAGCTTAATACTTATTTTTTATTTATTAATGTTTTAAGAAAAACTGTTGTGGCCGAGTGGTTAAGGCGAAGGACTTAAGATCCTTTTGACTCAATTGTCAGCATGGGTTCGAATCCTACCAACAGTAATTATTTTATTTTCAAACTCTTTTACATTTATAAATATTTAATGTTTATAAGCACTTGTTAAATACAAAGGGTCTGTTTTATATATATATATATATATATATATATATATATATATATATATATATATATATATATATATATATATATCAATACCAATATTCCATACGCCTATATAAAATCCCCGCCCCCTCATTATATATTCATAAATTCATAAATCCACGCCCCCTCATTATATATTCATAAATTCATACCTATAAGGTCAAAAAAAGGTCAAAAGGGTCATAAATTAGACTTTTGACATAAGCTATAGTAATATTACTACTGGTGCTCATCTGCCCGCACATAAACACAATAATAACAATAACAACAACAACAAATGAAAACATACATAAATAAATACCAAGGGGTGGGCACTTTGCCACAGGGGGACTGTGGCAATGTGCCCCGCCCCTGTGTGCATTTGTGTGTTATGTGTTGTATGTTGTGTGTGTTAATGTTGGTGTATAGAGATTGGTACACGGGATATAAACAGGTCTGTGTTTCACGTGTGATTTAAATTGTATAATTATATATAGGCACGGGATTGCACATCACTGCACGTGCATTTAAAGTATAATATGTGAGCACGGGGGTGCACAGAATTAATTCACGTGCTGGGATTCAAGTGAATAATTAATTAGTAATTGAATCCCAGCACAACAGTATATATAGATGCACATTCTTTCACTCGGGGTTGGGTGTTCGAGAGTGGAGAGCGGGAGAGAGAGAGAGAGAGAAGGAGAAAGAAAAGCGAAATAATAATAAGTGTTTATAGACTCACCGTGTTTGCTTGTGTGTCTGTCCGTGCACCGTTTGTAGTGTTAGTCCGTTTTTGTTCATCTATTTATTTTGGCCTCAAGTGCCGTGTCCTGTTTTGTGTTTAAAACCTTTTATTTTCTGTTCTGTTTATTTATTAAATGCTGAGCGAAAGCATTCGCTCAGCTCCACCAAACTCTACCTCTCGTTTTGTTTATTTATTTCCTGGCTCTGGTCTGACACCACCCACTCCGGCCGTCTTTGTGACAGGGACACAGAAATGTTTTGGACTCTGTAGTGGATTGTTCGTGCACGCATACATATATATATATACACTACCGGTCAAAAGTTTTAGAACACCTCCATTTTTCCAGTTTTTATTGAAATTTACGCAGTTTAATGTCTCAATGTACTCTGAAATTAAAGCATAGAACAAATAAACAATTGGAGATAAAAAAGAAATCATGGAATTGTTTTGTTTAACAAAATTTAATCTAAATTTTTGACTCATCAAAGTAGCCACCTTTTGCAGATATAACAGCCAAACACACTTGTGGCATTCTTTCTACAATGGAAATCAAATATTGTTCAGAAAGTTCTTCCCAACACTGTTGCAGAAGTTCCCACAAATGTGTTGCACCTTAGGTTGCTTTGCTTTCACCCTTCTGTCCAGTTCATCCTAAACCAGCTCGATGGGGTTTAAGTCTGGAGACTGTGCTGGCCATTCCATGATTTGAAGCCTATCGTCTTATTCTTTTCTTCTAAGGTAGTTCTGACATAGTCTGGAGGTATGTTTTGGGTCATTATCTTGCTGTAGGATGAACCCCTGACCAACTAGGCGTATACCAGAGGGTATTGCATGGCGCTGCAAAATGCTGTGGTAGCAATTTTGGTTCAGGGTGCCACTCACTCTGTGCAAGTCGCCGACTCTGATCCAGCAAAAGAGCCCCAGACCATCACGCTTCCTCCTCCATGTTTGACAGTTGGTGTCACACACCGAGGAACCATCCTTTCGCCTACTCGACGGCGTACAAAAACCCTGCGTGATGAACCGAAGATTTCAAATTTTGATTCATCGGTCCATAAGACCTTCTTCCAGTCTTTAGTAGTCCCCTGGCGGTGCTTCATGGCCCAGCAAGCCACTTTTTCTTATTTTGCCATCTTAGCAATGGCTTTCTTACTGCCACTCGACCTGTCAAACCTGCAGCTCGAAGTCTTCTCTTCACAGTTGAAACTGAGACTTGCTTACTTCGACCAGTGTTAAGCTGTGCTTGAAGCTGTTGTCCTGTGAGCCGCCTATCATGCAAGCTGTTGACTCTCAGAAACTTGTCTTCTAATTCTGTTGTGGCTTTGGGTCTGCCAGACCTCTTCCTGTCAGAGTTTCCTCCAGTTTCCAAGTGCCTTTTGATGGTGTAGGACACTGTACTCACTGACACCTTGGCTTTCTTTGCAATTTCTCTAAAGGAAAGACCTACACTTTTAAGGGTTATAATGGTCTGTCTGTCTTCCTTGTTAATTGCCTTTTTCTCGCCATTATGAGAGCAATATACTACTTTCTGCAGTACAATACTGTCCAAATAATGCCTAAGAGGGTGTAGTAACACAGTCTGTTCCAACACAGCTTTTATACAGAAAGAGGGTTTGTAAGTAATCAACAAAAGTTGGAAATTGTTAGCATCAACTTTCAAGGCTTAATTTACTTCCATTGCTGCAGAACAGCTGTAAGTTGATAACCCATTACTTGTTCCCTGAAAAAGGCCTTTTTGTATCTCTGAAATGTACATTTTTCAGTTTTTGGTAACCTAAACTTTTTTTTTAACCTCTGGCAGTTTACCGCTTACCTTTGTACCATTTCAGGTTATTCACTGGACTTGAACTGCTTACATTTCAATAAAAAATGGAAAAATTGGGTTGTTCTAAAACTTTTGACTGGTAGTGTATATATATATATATATATATATATATATATATATATATATATATATATATATATAGTATTTGCCTCTTGTCTGATTTTCTGCATTTTTGCACATTTTTCACATTGTACTTGGTCAGATTTTTTTGTGGGTTGTAATAGTATATAGAGGGAGTCTGAGAGAAAAAATGAGACCAAAGTTTGGTGCTTCTTTCATTTGTTTGGTGTGCAAGGTAATCAAACATGCAATCTTCAGGTGTGAAAAAGTTATTGCCCCCCCCCAAGTTAACTCAACCCAATTAAAGGGATAATTAGGGTCAGCTGTTTGAGTACTTTGGTTAACAATTGGGCCAGCCCTGCCCAATATAAATCTGTCTAACTTTGGCCCTTACCATCAGAGTGAAGTTGTCAGTACACAGGTTCTAGAGGCACATCATGCCACGAACAAAAGAAATTCCTGAAGACCTCCGGAAAAAAGTTGTTGATGCCTATCAGTCGGGAAAGGGTTACAAAAAGCACCTGGATGATGGAACAATGTTCTATGGACAAATGAGTCAAAAGTGGAAGTTTTTGGCTGACAAGGGCCCCGTTATGTCTGGCGAAAACCATAGTGCATTCCACAGTAAGAACCTCATACCAACGGTCAAGCATGGTGGTGGTAGTCTCATGGTTTGGGGATGCTATGCTGCATCAGGACCTGGACGTCTTGCCATCATTGAAGGAACCATGAATTCTGCTCTGTATCAGAGAATTCTACAGGAGAATGTCAGGCCATCCGTCTGTGAGCTGAAGCTGAAGCGCAGCTGGGTCATGCAGCAAGACAATGATCCGAAACACACAACCAAGTCTACATCAGAATGGTTGAAGAACAAGAAATTTAAGTTTTGGAATGGCCTAGTCAAAGTCCAGACCTAAACCTCATTGAGATGTTGTGGCAGGACCTGAAACGAGCAGTTCATGCTCGAAAACCCCCCAAATGTCACTGAGTTGAAGCAGTTCTGCATGGAGGAGTGGGCCAAACTTCCTCCACGGCGCTGTGAGAGACTAATCAATAACTACAGGAAGCGTTTGGTTGCAGTTATTGCTGCTAAAGGTGGTGTAACCAGTTATTGAGTCTAAGGGGGCGATTACTTTTTTACACAGGGGCATTGGGTGTTGCATAACTTTCTTTAATAAATAAATGAAATATGTGTCACGGGTGACGAATGTGTTGATGATTATTTTATTTAGTATTACCACTTATGATGTTTGAATGTTTTAATTTAATTGGTTTTCGCTTTTTGCACAATTTGGATTTGAATTATTGGCTTATTATTGAGCACATTAGATGTATTGTATGTGTATTTATTCACCTAATTGATTTTGTATTTTGTACTCACGCTGTTGGCCGTTTCCACAGCAACGCCACTGAAATGAGCTGCATGGAGCTACTGACTTGTTGCTTTTGATTCCAGGTGTAGACAATAGGTAATTGGCTGTTGGGGTGGGGGGGGGGCTACTGAAGGCAGAGAGTGCATGGAGAGAGCGCAGGGATGGAGCGCATTGGCTGCGTGCATTCAGAGGGCAGAGATAGTGCATTTGGAGCTGGCCTTTCACGGAGAGCGTATTGGAGAAGCAGTTGATGGACAATTGGCGAATTGAGAGTTCCAGAACGAGACAAAGAGTCCAGAAGGGGAAGGGGAAGCGGATCGGGGTGCACCGAACCACGCGCAGAGCCGGCCTTTCACTGGAGAGGAGTCGGGACGAGAGACACGAACAGGCTGAACACAGCCGTCCAAGAAGTGTGGGTCGGAGAGAAACATTTGTTTTCCGCCTTACAACGACTATAAAAGAGCTACTGTAATGGCATTATGGAGGAAATGGGAGCCACAACCCTACCGTGTTATAACCGATTCCGCACTATAATGAGGCGCGGTATGACGGTGAGCACTTTATATATATATATATCCAGACAACTTTTAAATAATCAAGAAAACCACAAAGACCCATTCAATTTGAAGTTTTAACAAATCAGAGTAGTAGTAATACTCCTTCGGTTTGTTAAATGCTTAATAATGGAGCAAGTGGTTGCAGACCACTTCAGATCCCAACTACTAGGCAGTCTGGGCAATCCAGTGCCGTACAAGTATAACAGCATAAACACTTCAATACAGTTATAGTTACCACATGTTTTGCCCTTAGGCCATGCATATAAAATGCTAAAGCGCCCATCGTTAAATCCTAAAAATACAAAATATCACTCTATAAAGCTACAATATAACTCCTATACCTTACAGCAATGTGTCAATATAAATGAGATATAAATTCCAAATTGTTCTTACCTTCCAATATAAATGGAAGTGTAGTGCAGAATATATGCAAAAAAAGAGCTGTCTTCGTAGGCAGAGGCTTCTGAATTCAACCAAACAGCAGCCAGCTTTTTCAGAGATCTTCAGAGCATGGACCACGCCACTTGTAGTCAGCAAGTGGAATGATGCTTGTCTGGGGTTTTACCTCAGCTTTTATAGAACTTTTGCTCTGCTTCATGTGTCAGAAGTCTCAATTAAATCCAAACATTAATCTGCCCTGACATCTCTCATTTTTAAGTGAACAATATATTCAAAAAGTACTGTAACTGCTTTTCTAAAATTAATTGGTTATGATCTCATGTTCCACCCTTTTCTCATTTCCAAAATATGTGAGGTGAACTTTTGAACTGATGTTATTTTCTCAGTACCATGGAGTTCCTTAATACAGGATACAAGTGAATGAAATACCAGTATATATAGAGAGATATGGAGAATAAATATAGTTTTTAAATATACAACACCTACTCTGTTTAATTATTCCAACCTGGGTTTAAAATATATTTATTAACATTAAAACATATTAACATTAAAAACATTCCTTTCAGTAGGTTGGATTTGTTTCATGTATAGATGTGTTTTCACAAAATAATACTGGATAAAGTCTGTTAGGTTCACGAAAAACCTTTAAGTCTATAGTTGCAGATCCATTTATTTGCATTTAAATCCAGGCTATAGAACACATAGTTAAATGTAACAGTCTTATATTGGCTTTTTCAATTCTTAAACTTTGAAGTTTGACCTTTCGCTCGGTTTCTAAAAATCCCCTGTGCAAGCAGGTTTCAGACTCTCTGTTTACCTGCCAGGGTTAGTTTTAATTAATATGAAATGCTACTGTAAGCACTTTCCCGAATGTATTATATTTAAGTCATATTCTTGTTGGGTCCAATATGCTGCCCCATGCTATTATGCCTTCTTACTTCTACTGCCAGGTTCTCATTAATTTTTATAATATAATGCCAGTAATGGACATTACACCATCAACTTCTTTCTCTGTTATCAGAAGGTACTTTTTGTTAGTTTATATGAAAAGATCACTCATTATAGAGACCTTGAATTCAAAACTGATAACGACCAATGAATCTTGATTTAGTTGACAAGACTGATTTTTTCCATGTCTTGGCACCGCTTTCCTATAAGCAGGCAAAAGCGAGGTTATTAATTAATTATATTCCTTCAGTACATCTACTGTATATTAAAGTTATTAAATACAGTCTGCACTATATTGTCTTATTTTCAAACAGTTCTTCTGTTATGATAAAACATTTACACTTATAT
>NW_026707299.1:0-2500 GCF_902713425.1 Acipenser ruthenus
CCTACAGGTACTCTGTAGCAATTTTCAGCCACCTACCACATTCGCTGATTCTTTGAGAGGCCTGCCAAAATTGTTACAAATGACCCATAGGCTTAAAGCAGCGGTCGCCTTAGTTGAATGGGAAAAAAGCTGAATTTTGTAGGAATCGCTCTAAAAACCCTGGGCTCAGTTACAGGCTGTTAGTCTGATACTACAGCCCTTGGAATGGTGTTTCTACCTGCTTGCATGCTTCAAAATCCTTCCAAATGTACTTTTTCAAGGGGCCTGCAGTGCACTTAGAAGTGGCATTTAAGGACAGGGGCAGCGTCGGAACCGAAAGGCCCAGCAACCTGTGCTTTTCCACCACTTATCTGCATGTCCTACAGGTACTCTGTAGCAATTTTCAGCCCCCTACCACATTCGCTGATTCTTTGAGAGCCTGCCAAAATTGGCTTAAAAACTCATTAAAATGTACTTTTTCAAGTATTTGAATGGTTGCCGACTCCAATTCTAGGGGCTGCTGCCATCTACTGGTGGAAAATATTTATGACACCGGGGATGCAAATGCTGTTACTCTTATTTGAATTGCTCAAAAAAATCCTGATTTCTGCGGGAATTCTTCTAAAAACACTGCAGGGGACGAGCAAGTGTTCAGCCCGAGCTCGCGGATCTCCAGCCGGGACCCATAACACTCGTGCACCCGGGGGGGGGCGTGCATTGAATGAATTCATTCATCGCTGTTCACACGGGACGCGGGACCAGGGCTAACCGCCGTGCAGGTCCCCGGGGGACGCCGCAAGTGTTCAGCCGAGCTCGGGGAACGATAGCCCGGCTTCATAACACTCGTGCACCCGGGGGGGGGGCGTGCATTGAATGAATTCATTCATCGCTGTAGACCCGGGACGCGGGACCAGGGCTAACCGCCGCAAGTGTTCAGCCGAGCTCGGGGAACGATAGCCCGGCTTCATAACACTCGTGCACCCGGGGGGAAAGTGCATTGAATGAATTCATTCATCGCTGTTCACACGGGACGCGGGGACCAGGCTAACCGCCGTGCAGGTCCCCCGGGGGACGCCGCAAGTGTTCAGCCGAGCTCGGGGAACGATAGCCCGGCTTCATACACTCGTGCACCCGGGGGGGGGGCGTGCATTGAATGAATTCATTCATCGCTGTAGACCCGGGACGCGGGACCAGGGCTAACCGCCGCAAGTGTTCAGCCGAGCTCGGGGAACGATAGCCCGGCTTCATAACACTCGTGCACCGGGGGGGAAAGTGCATTGAATGAATTCATTCATCGCTGTTCACACGGGACGCGGGACCAGGGCTAACCGCCGTGCAGGTCCCCCGGGGGACGCCGCAAGTGTTCAGCCGAGCTCGGGGAACGATAGCCGGGACCCATAACACTCGTGCACCCGGGGGGGGGCGTGCATTGAATGAATTCATTCATCGCTGTTCACACGGGACGCGGGACCAGGGCTAACCGCCGTGCAGGTCCCCCCGGGGGACGCCGCAAGTGTTCAGCGAGCTCGGGGAACGATAGCCCGGCTTCATAACACTCGTGCACCCGGGGGGGGGGGCGTGCATTGAATGAATTCATTCATCGCTGTAGACCCGGGACGCGGGACCAGGGCTAACCGCCGCAAGTGTTCAGCCGAGCTCGGGGAACGATAGCCCGGCTTCATAACACTCGTGCACCCGGGGGGAAAGTGCATTGAATGAATTCATTCATCGCTGTTCACACGGGACGCGGGACCAGGGCTAACCGCCGTGCAGGTCCCCCGGGGGACGCCGCAAGTGTTCAGCCGAGCTCGGGGAACGATAGCCCGGCTTCAATAACACTCGTGCACCCGGGGGGGAAAGTGCATTGAATGAATTCATTCATCGCTGTTCACACGGGACGCGGGACCAGGGCTAACCGCCGTGCAGGTCCCCCGGGGGACGCCGCAAGTGTTCAGCCGAGCTCGCGGATCTCCAGCCGGGACCCATAACACTCGTGCACCCGGGGGGAAAGTGCATTTAATGAATTCATTCATCGCTGTTCCGCCGTGCAGCTCCCCGGGGGCGGGGGGGACGAGCAAGTGTTCAGCCCGAGCTCATAACACCCGTGCACACGGGGGGGGACGTGCAGGTATTTTTTTCCCCCAGCAGACGGGGGGTCCCGGCCTTACACTCGGGCAGCTCCCCGGGGAATGTTAGAGGTCGTCGCCCCCGCTGCTGAGGCGCTAAAGTATCCGACTGCCTGGAGCGCTAAACCGGCTCCGATCGGTCAGAGGGGACCGCGGGGAGTTAGCCGTGAATAGAGCGTCCTGCTGCCTTCTCGCCGGGTCCGAAAATAGCCGAGAGTTAAGCCTCTCCCCGCTGTGTCTTCGGCAAACTTCCGCAACGTCAGGATGGGCGGGCCTCTGGTCATGTGATTTATGACATGACATGACCAGAGGCCCGTCCCTCTTGAAGCGGCGAGTGGCTGACGAAGGCCACGGCGGGGAGGGGCTTAACTCTCGGCTATTTTCGCTGGCACTTC
>NW_026707299.1:7500-30121 GCF_902713425.1 Acipenser ruthenus
ATCGCTGTAGACCCGGGACGCGGGACCAGGGCTAACCGCCGCAAGTGTTCAGCCGAGCTCGGGGAACGATAGCCCGGCTTCATAACACTCGTGCACCCGGGGGGGAAAGTGCATTGAATGAATTCATTCATCGCTGTTCACACGGGACGCGGGACCAGGGCTAACCGCCGTGCAGGTCCCCCGGGGGACGCCGCAAGTGTTCAGCCGAGCTCGGGGAACGATAGCCCGGCTTCATAACACTCGTGCACCCCGGGGGGGGGGCGTGCATTGAATGAATTCATTCATCGCTGTAGACCCGGGACGCGGGACCAGGGCTAACCGCCGCAAGTGTTCAGCCGAGCTCGGGGAACGATAGCCCGGCTTCATAACACTCGTGCACCCGGGGGGGAAAGTGCATTGAATGAATTCATTCATCGCTGTTCACACGGGACGCGGGACCAGGGCTAACCGCCGTGCAGGTCCCCCGGGGGACGCCGCAAGTGTTCAGCCGAGCTCGGGGAACGATAGCCGGGACCCATAACACTCGTGCACCCGGGGGGGGGCGTGCATTGAATGAATTCATTCATCGCTGTTCACACGGGACGCGGGACCAGGGCTAACCGCCGTGCAGGTCCCCGGGGGACGCCGCAAGTGTTCAGCCGAGCTCGGGGAACGATAGCCCGGCTTCATAACACTCGTGCACCCGGGGGGGGGGGCGTGCATTGAATGAATTCATTCATCGCTGTAGACCCGGGACGCGGGACCAGGGCTAACCGCCGCAAGTGTTCAGCCGAGCTCGGGGAACGATAGCCCGGCTTCATAACACTCGTGCACCCGGGGGGGAAAGTGCATTGAATGAATTCATTCATCGCTGTTCACACGGGACGCGGGACCAGGGCTAACCGCCGTGCAGGTCCCCCGGGGGACGCCGCAAGTGTTCAGCCGAGCTCGGGGAACGATAGCCCGGCTTCATAACACACTCGTGCACCCGGGGGGAAAGTGCATTGAATGAATTCATTCATCGCTGTTCACACGGGACGCGGGACCAGGGCTAACCGCCGTGCAGGTCCCCCGGGGGACGCCGCAAGTGTTCAGCCGAGCTCGCGGATCTCCAGCCGGGACCCATAACACTCGTGCACCCGGGGGGAAAGTGCATTTAATGAATTCATTCATCGCTGTTCCGCCGTGCAGCTCCCCGGGGGCGGGGGGGACGAGCAAGTGTTCAGCCCGAGCTCATAACACCCGTGCACACGGGGGGGGACGTGCAGGTATTTTTTTCCCCCAGCAGACGGGGGTCCCGGCCTTACACTCGGGCAGCTCCCCGGGAATGTTAGAGGTCGTCGCCCCCGCTGCTGAGCGCGCTAAAGTATCCGACTGCCTGGAGCGCTAAACCGGCTCCGATCGGTCAGAGGGGACCGCGGGGAGTTAGCCGTGAATAGAGCGTCCTGCTGCCTTCTCGCCGGGTCCGAAAATAGCCGAGAGTTAAGCCTCTCCCCGCTGTGTCTTCGGCAAACTTCCGCAACGTCAGGATGGGCGGGCCTCTGGTCATGTGATTTATGACATGACATGACCAGAGGCCCGTCCCTCTTGAAGCGGCGAGTGGCTGACGAAGCCACCGCGGGGAGGGGCTTAACTCTCGGCTATTTTCGCTGGCCTTCGGGGCTGCTTCTAACGGGTCTCCGCAGCGGCGCTTGCGCAGGTGTTCAGCCGAGCTCGCGGATCTCCAGCCGGGACCCATAACACTCGTGCACCCGGGGGGGGGGCGTGCATTGAATGAATTCATTCATCGCTGTTCACACGGGACGCGGGACCAGGGCTAACCGCCGTGCAGGTCCCCCGGGGGACGCCGCAAGTGTTCAGCCGAGCTCGGGGAACGATAGCCCGGCTTCATAACACTCGTGCACCCGGGGGGGGGCGTGCATTGAATGAATTCATTCATCGCTGTAGACCCGGGACGCGGGACCAGGGCTAACCGCCGCAAGTGTTCAGCCGAGCTCGGGAACGATAGCCCGCTTCATAACACTCGTGCACCCGGGGGGGGGCGTGCATTGAATGAATTCATTCATCGCTGTTCACACGGGACGCGGGACCAGGGCTAACCGCCGTGCAGGTCCCCCGGGGGACGCCGCAAGTGTTCAGCCGAGCTCGGGGAACGATAGCCCGGCTTCATAACACTCGTGCACCCGGGGGGGGGGCGTGCATTGAATGAATTCATTCATCGCTGTAGACCCGGGACGCGGGACCAGGGCTAACCGCCGCAAGTGTTCAGCCGAGCTCGGGGAACGATAGCCCGGCTTCATAACACTCGTGCACCCGGGGGGAAAGTGCATTGAATGAATTCATTCATCGCTGTTCACACGGGACGCGGGACCAGGGCTAACCGCCGTGCAGGTCCCCCGGGGGACGCCGCAAGTGTTCAGCCGAGCTCGGGGAACGATAGCCGGGACCCATAACACTCGCACCCGGGGGGGGGCGTGCATTGAATGAATTCATTCATCGCTGTTCACACGGGACGCGGGACCAGGGCTAACCGCCGTGCAGGTCCCCCGGGGGACGCCGCAAGTGTTCAGCCGAGCTCGGGGAACGATAGCCCGGCTTCATAACACTCGTGCACCCGGGGGGGGGGCGTGCATTGAATGAATTCATTCATCGCTGTAGACCCGGGACGCGGGACCAGGGCTAACCGCCGCAAGTGTTCAGCCGAGCTCGGGGAACGATAGCCCGGCTTCATAACACTCGTGCACCCGGGGGGGAAAGTGCATTGAATGAATTCATTCATCGCTGTTCACACGGGACGCGGGACCAGGGCTAACCGCCGCAAGTGTTCAGCCGAGCTCGGGGAACGATAGCCCGGCTTCATAACACTCGTGCACCCGGGGGGGAAAGTGCATTGAATGAATTCATTCATCGCTGTTCACACGGGACGCGGGACCAGGGCTAACCGCCGTGCAGGTCCCCCGGGGGACGCCGCAAGTGTTCAGCCGAGCTCGGGGAACGATAGCCCGGCTTCATAACACTCGTGCACCAGGGGGGGGGCGTGCATTGAATGAATTCATTCATCGCTGTAGACCCGGGACGCGGGACCAGGGCTAACCGCCGCAAGTGTTCAGCCGAGCTCGGGGAACGATAGCCCGGCTTCATAACACTCGTGCACCCGGGGGGGGGGGCGTGCATTGAATGAATTCATTCATCGCTGTAGACCCGGGACGCGGGACCAGGGCTAACCGCCGCAAGTGTTCAGCCGAGCTCGGGGAACGATAGCCCGGCTTCATAACACTCGTGCACCCGGGGGGGAAAGTGCATTGAATGAATTCATTCATCGCTGTTCACACGGGACGCGGGACCAGGGCTAACCGCCGTGCAGGTCCCCCGGGGGACGCCGCAAGTGTTCAGCCGAGCTCGGGGAACGATAGCCCGGCTTCATAACACTCGTGCACCCGGGGGGGGGGCGTGCATTGAATGAATTCATTCATCGCTGTAGACCCGGGACGCGGGACCAGGGCTAACCGCCGCAAGTGTTCAGCCGAGCTCGGGGAACGATAGCCCGGCTTCATAACACTCGTGCACCCGGGGGGGGGCGTGCATTGAATGAATTCATTCATCGCTGTTCACACGGGACGCGGGACCAGGGCTAACCGCCGTGCAGGTCCCCCGGGGGACGCCGCAAGTGTTCAGCCGAGCTCGGGGAACGATAGCCCGGCTTCATAACACTCGTGCACCCGGGGGGGGGGCGTGCATTGAATGAATTCATTCATCGCTGTAGACCCGGGACGCGGGACCAGGGCTAACCGCCGCAAGTGTTCAGCCGAGCTCGGGGAACGATAGCCCGGCTTCATAACACTCGTGCACCCGGGGGGGAAAGTGCATTGAATGAATTCATTCATCGCTGTTCACACGGGACGCGGGACCAGGGCTAACCGCCGCAAGTGTTCAGCCGAGCTCGGGGAACGATAGCCCGGCTTCATAACACTCGTGCACCCGGGGGGGAAAGTGCATTGAATGAATTCATTCATCGCTGTTCACACGGGACGCGGGACCAGGGCTAACCGCCGTGCAGGTCCCCCGGGGGACGCCGCAAGTGTTCAGCCGAGCTCGGGGAACGATAGCCCGGCTTCATAACACTCGTGCACCCGGGGGGGGGGCGTGCATTGAATGAATTCATTCATCGCTGTAGACCCGGGACGCGGGACCAGGGCTAACCGCCGCAAGTGTTCAGCCGAGCTCGGGGAACGATAGCCCGGCTTCATAACACTCGTGCACCCGGGGGGGGGGGCGTGCATTGAATGAATTCATTCATCGCTGTAGACCCGGGACGCGGGACCAGGGCTAACCGCCGCAAGTGTTCAGCCGAGCTCGGGGAACGATAGCCCGGCTTCATAACACTCGTGCACCCGGGGGGGAAAGTGCATTGAATGAATTCATTCATCGCTGTTCACACGGGACGCGGGACCAGGGGCTAACCGCCGTGCAGGTCCCCCGGGGGACGCCGCAAGTGTTCAGCCGAGCTCGGGGAACGATAGCCCGGCTTCATAACACTCGTGCACCCGGGGGGGGGGCGTGCATTGAATGAATTCATTCATCGCTGTAGACCCGGGACGCGGGACCAGGGCTAACCGCCGCAAGTGTTCAGCCGAGCTCGGGGAACGATAGCCCGGCTTCATAACACTCGTGCACCCGGGGGGGAAAGTGCATTGAATGAATTCATTCATCGCTGTTCACACGGGACGCGGGACCAGGGCTAACCGCCGTGCAGGTCCCCCGGGGGACGCCGCAAGTGTTCAGCCGAGCTCGGGGAACGATAGCCCGGCTTCATAACACTCGTGCACCCGGGGGGGGGGCGTGCATTGAATGAATTCATTCATCGCTGTAGACCCGGGACGCGGGACCAGGGCTAACCGCCGCAAGTGTTCAGCCGAGCTCGGGGAACGATAGCCCGGCTTCATAACACTCGTGCACCCGGGGGGGGGGCGTGCATTGAATGAATTCATTCATCGCTGTAGACCCGGGACGCGGGACCAGGGCTAACCGCCGCAAGTGTTCAGCCGAGCTCGGGGAACGATAGCCCGGCTTCATAACACTCGTGCACCCGGGGGGGAAAGTGCATTGAATGAATTCATTCATCGCTGTTCACACGGGACGCGGGACCAGGGCTAACCGCCGTGCAGGTCCCCCGGGGGACGCCGCAAGTGTTCAGCCGAGCTCGGGGAACGATAGCCCGGCTTCATAACACTCGTGCACCCGGGGGGGAAAGTGCATTGAATGAATTCATTCATCGCTGTTCACACGGGACGCGGGACCAGGGCTAACCGCCGTGCAGGTCCCCGCACTGGGCTTGTGTCCCAGGCATCCATCCCCCTGCCCTGGCCGCATCCATGGCCGGTGAAAAGGATGGAGCGTCCCAAAGCCCAGCATCCGACTGGGATGCAAGTGCCGTCCCACGCCCGAGCTCGCGGAACTGCAACCCGGCCTCAGAACACTCGTGCACCCGGGGGGGACGTGCATTTAATTAATTCATTAATCGCTGTTCACCTGGGACGCTGGGCACCGGCGAACCGCCGTGCAGCTCCCCGCACTGGGCTTGTGTCCCAGGCATCCATCCCCCTGCCCTGGCCGCATCCATGGCCGGTGAAAAGGATGGAGCGTCCCAAAGCCCAGCATCCGACTGGGATGCAAGTGCCGTCCCACGCCCGAGCTCGCGGAACTGCAACCCGGCCTCAGAACACTCGTGCACCCGGGGGGGACGTGCATTTAATTAATTCATTAATCGCTGTTCACCTGGGACGCGGGGCACCGGCGAACCGCCGTGCAGCTCCCCGCACTGGGCTTGTGTCCCAGGCATCCATCCCCCTGCCCTGGCCGCATCCATGGCCGGTGAAAAGGATGGAGCGTCCCAAAGCCCAGCATCCGACTGGGATGCAAGTGCCGTCCCACGCCCGAGCTCGCGGAACTGCAACCCGGCCTCAGAACACTCGTGCACCCGGGGGGGACGTGCATTTAATTAATTCATTAATCGCTGTTCACCCGGGACGCGGGGCACCGGCGAACCGCCGTGCAGCTCCCCGCACTGGGCTTGTGTCCCAGGCATCCATCCCCCTGCCCTGGCCGCATCCATGGCCGGTGAAAAGGATGGAGCGTCCCAAAGCCCAGCATCCGACTGGGATGCAAGTGCCGTTCCACTCCCAAGCTCTCCCACTCTCCAGCTCTCCCACTCTCCAGCTCTCCCACTCTCCGTTGCAGGCACGCAGCTCCATCTGTGGCCCATCAAAACTAGTGTGACTCAGGGTTAGGGTTAGGGTTAGGGTTAGGGTTAGGGTTAGGGTTAGGGTTAGGGTTAGGGTTAGGGTTAGGGTTAGGGTTAGGGTTAGGGTTAGGGTCACACTCGTTTCCGTGCTAAAGGTCTTGTTTTGTAGCTCGCAGTAATACCTTTACAGGCATACCTTGATTCAATTGATACCACCTGTGGTTATTTAAATATTAAAAAAAAAAAAAAAAAAAAAAACCTGAACGGGACGTTTTTTCGCCAAATGTAAACGAAACCTATTTAAGGTCGTTATTTAGTGTAGCAGTCGAATAAAAACTCGAGTGCGGTGTTGTTTTGTAGCTTGCAATCATACCTATCCAACGATACCTCGTATGAGGTGGTAGCTCCAGGGGTTATTGAAATATTAATTTTAATGTGATTCCCATTGAAACGTATAGGCGTTTTCACCAGAAAACGTAAAAAACAGAAACGGAAAAAAGCTGAATTTTGTAGGAATCGCTCTAAAAACCCTGGGCTCAGTTACAGGCTGTTAGTCTGATACTACAGCCCTTGGAATGGTGTTTCTACCTGCTTGCATGGCTTCAAAATCCTTCCAAATGTACTTTTTCAAGGGGCCTGCAGTGCACTTAGAAGTGGCATTTAAGGACAGGGGCAGCGTCGGAACCGAAAGGCCCAGCAACCTGTGCTTTTCCACCACTTATCTGCATGTCCTACAGGTACTCTGTAGCAATTTTCAGCCACCTACCACATTCGCTGATTCTTTGAGAGCCTGCCAAAATTGTTACAAATGACCCATAGGCTTAAAGCAGCGGTCGCCTTAGTTGAATGGGAAAAAAGCTGAATTTTGTAGGAATCGCTCTAAAAACCCTGGGCTCAGTTACAGGCTGTTAGTCTGATACTACAGCCCTTGGAATGGTGTTTCTACCTGCTTGCATGGCTTCAAAATCCTTCCAAATGTACTTTTTCAAGGGGCCTGCAGTGCACTTAGAAGTGGCATTTAAGGACAGGGGCAGCGTCGGAACCGAAAGGCCCAGCAACCTGTGCTTTTCCACCACTTATCTGCATGTCCTACAGGTACTCTGTAGCAATTTTCAGCCCCCTACCACATTCGCTGATTCTTTGAGAGCCTGCCAAAATTGGCTTAAAAACTCATTAAAATGTACTTTTTCAAGTATTTGAATGGTTGCCGACTCCAATTCTAGGGGCTGCTGCCATCTACTGGTGGAAAATATTTATGACACCGGGGATGCAAATGCTGTTACTCTTATTTGAATTGCTCAAAAAAATCCGATTTCTGCGGGAATTCTTCTAAAAACACTGCAGGGGACGAGCAAGTGTTCAGCCCGAGCTCGCGGATCTCCAGCCGGGACCCATAACACTCGTGCACCCGGGGGGGGGCGTGCATTGAATGAATTCATTCATCGCTGTTCACACGGGACGCGGGACCAGGGCTAACCGCCGTGCAGGTCCCCCGGGGGACGCCGCAAGTGTTCAGCCGAGCTCGGGGAACGATAGCCCGGCTTCATAACACTCGTGCACCCGGGGGGGGGCGTGCATTGAATGAATTCATTCATCGCTGTTCACACGGGACGCGGGACCAGGGCTAACCGCCGTGCAGGTCCCCCGGGGGACGCCGCAAGTGTTCAGCCGAGCTCGGGGAACGATAGCCCGGCTTCATAACACTCGTGCACCCGGGGGGGGGGCGTGCATTGAATGAATTCATTCATCGCTGTAGACCCGGGACGCGGGACCAGGGCTAACCGCCGCAAGTGTTCAGCCGAGCTCGGGGAACGATAGCCCGGCTTCATAACACTCGTGCACCCGGGGGGGAAAGTGCATTGAATGAATTCATTCATCGCTGTTCACACGGGACGCGGGACCAGGGCTAACCGCCGTGCAGGTCCCCCGGGGGACGCCGCAAGTGTTCAGCCGAGCTCGGGGAACGATAGCCCGGCTTCATAACACTCGTGCACCCGGGGGGGGGGGCGTGCATTGAATGAATTCATTCATCGCTGTAGACCCGGGACGCGGGACCAGGGCTAACCGCCGTGCAGGTCCCCCGGGGGACGCCGCAAGTGTTCAGCCGAGCTCGCGGATCTCCAGCCGGGACCCATAACACTCGTGCACCCGGGGGGAAAGTGCATTTAATGAATTCATTCATCGCTGTTCCGCCGTGCAGCTCCCCGGGGGCGGGGGGGACGAGCAAGTGTTCAGCCCGAGCTCATAACACCCGTGCACACGGGGGGGACGTGCAGGTATTTTTTCCCCCAGCAGACGGGGGTCCCGGCCTTACACTCGGGCAGCTCCCCGGGGAATGTTAGAGGTCGTCGCCCCCGCTGCTGAGGCGCTAAAGTATCCGACTGCCTGGAGCGCTAAACCGGCTCCGATCGGTCAGAGGGGACCGCGGGGAGTTAGCCGTGAATAGAGCGTCCTGCTGCCTTCTCGCCGGGTCCGAAAATAGCCGAGAGTTAAGCCTCTCCCCGCTGTGTCTTCGGCAAACTTCCGCAACGTCAGGATGGGCGGGCCTCTGGTCATGTGATTTATGACATGACATGACCAGAGGCCCGTCCCTCTTGAAGCGGCGAGTGGCTGACGAAGCCACGGCGGGGAGGGGCTTAACTCTCGGCTATTTTCGCTGGCCTTCGGGGCTGCTTCTAACGGGTCTCCGCAGCGGCGCTTGCGCAGGTGTTCAGCCGAGCTCGCGGATCTCCAGCCGGGACCCATAACACTCGTGCACCCGGGGGGGGGGCGTGCATTGAATGAATTCATTCATCGCTGTTCACACGGGACGCGGGACCAGGGCTAACCGCCGTGCAGGTCCCCCGGGGGACGCCGCAAGTGTTCAGCCGAGCTCGGGGAACGATAGCCCGGCTTCATAACACTCGTGCACCCGGGGGGGGGCGTGCATTGAATGAATTCATTCATCGCTGTTCACACGGGACGCGGGACCAGGGCTAACCGCCGTGCAGGTCCCCCGGGGGACGCCGCAAGTGTTCAGCCGAGCTCGGGGAACGATAGCCCGGCTTCATAACACTCGTGCACCCGGGGGGGGGGGGCGTGCATTGAATGAATTCATTCATCGCTGTAGACCCGGGACGCGGGACCAGGGCTAACCGCCGCAAGTGTTCAGCCGAGCTCGGGGAACGATAGCCCGGCTTCATAACACTCGTGCACCCGGGGGGAAAAGTGCATTGAATGAATTCATTCATCGCTGTTCACACGGGACGCGGGACCAGGGCTAACCGCCGTGCAGGTCCCCCGGGGGACGCCGCAAGTGTTCAGCCGAGCTCGGGGAACGATAGCCCGGCTTCATAACACTCGTGCACCCGGGGGGGGGGGCGTGCATTGAATGAATTCATTCATCGCTGTAGACCCGGGACGCGGGACCAGGGCTAACCGCCGCAAGTGTTCAGCCGAGCTCGGGGAACGATAGCCCGGCTTCATAACACTCGTGCACCCGGGGGGAAAGTGCATTGAATGAATTCATTCATCGCTGTTCCGCCGTGCAGCTCCCCGGGGGCGGGGGGGACGAGCAAGTGTTCAGCCCGAGCTCATAACACCCGTGCACACGGGGGGGACGTGCAGGTATTTTTTTCCCCCAGCAGACGGGGGTCCCGGCCTTACACTCGGGCAGCTCCCCGGGGAATGTTAGAGGTCGTCGCCCCCGCTGCTGAGGCGCTAAAGTATCCGACTGCCTGGAGCGCTAAACCGGCTCCGATCGGTCAGAGGGGACCGCGGGGAGTTAGCCGTGAATAGAGCGTCCTGCTGCCTTCTCGCCGGGTCCGAAAATAGCCGAGAGTTAAGCCTCTCCCCGCTGTGTCTTCGGCAAACTTCCGCAACGTCAGGATGGGCGGGCCTCTGGTCATGTGATTTATGACATGACATGACCAGAGGCCCGTCCCTCTTGAAGCGGCGAGTGGCTGACGAAGCCACGGCGGGGAGGGGCTTAACTCTCGGCTATTTTCGCTGGCCTTCGGGGCTGCTTCTAACGGGTCTCCGCAGCGGCGCTTGCGCAGGTGTTCAGCCGAGCTCGCGGATCTCCAGCCGGGACCCATAACACTCGTGCACCCGGGGGGGGGGCGTGCATTGAATGAATTCATTCATCGCTGTTCACACGGGACGCGGGACCAGGGCTAACCGCCGTGCAGGTCCCCCGGGGGACGCCGCAAGTGTTCAGCCGAGCTCGGGGAACGATAGCCGGGACCCATAACACTCGTGCACCCGGGGGGGGGCGTGCATTGAATGAATTCATTCATCGCTGTTCACACGGGACGCGGGACCAGGGCTAACCGCAGTGCAGGTCCCCGCACTGGGCTTGTGTCCCAGGCATCCATCCCCCTGCCCTGGCCGCATCCATGGCCGGTGAAAAGGATGGAGCGTCCCAAAGCCCAGCATCCGACTGGGATGCAAGTGCCGTCCCACGCCCGAGCTCGCGGAACTGCAACCCGGCCTCAGAACACTCGTGCACCCGGGGGGGACGTGCATTTAATTAATTCATTAATCGCTGTTCACCTGGGACGCGGGGCACCGGCGAACCGCCGTGCAGGTCCCCGCACTGGGCTTGTGTCCCAGGCATCCATCCCCCTGCCCTGGCCGCATCCATGGCCGGTGAAAAGGATGGAGCGTCCCAAAGCCCAGCATCCGACTGGGATGCAAGTGCCGTCCCACGCCCGAGCTCGCGGAACTGCAACCCGGCCTCAGAACACTCGTGCACCCGGGGGGGACGTGCATTTAATTAATTCATTAATCGCTGTTCACCTGGGACGCGGGGCACCGGCGAACCGCCGTGCAGCTCCCCGCACTGGGCTTGTGTCCCAGGCATCCATCCCCCTGCCCTGGCCGCATCCATGGCCGGTGAAAAGGATGGAGCGTCCCAAAGCCCAGCATCCGACTGGGATGCAAGTGCCGTTCCACTCCCAAGCTCTCCCACTCTCCAGCTCTCCCACTCTCCAGCTCTCCCACTCTCCGTTGCAGGCACGCAGCTCCATCTGTGGCCCATCAAAACTAGTGTGACTCAGGGTTAGGGTTAGGGTCACACTCGTTTCCGTGCTAAAGGTCTTGTTTTGTAGCTCGCAGTAATACCTTTACAGGCATACCTTGATTCAATTGATACCACCTGTGGTTATTTAAATATTAAAAAAAAAAAAAAAAAAAAAAAACCTGAACGGGACGTTTTTTCGCCAAATGTAAACGAAACCTATTTAAGGTCGTTATTTAGTGTAGCAGTCGAATAAAAACTCGAGTGCGGTGTTGTTTTGTAGCTTGCAATCATACCTATCCAACGATACCTCGTATGAGGTGGTAGCTCCAGGGGTTATTGAAATATTAATTTTAATGTGATTCCCATTGAAACGTATAGGCGTTTTCACCAGAAAACGTAAAAAACAGAAACGGAAAAAAGCTGAATTTTGTAGGAATCGCTCTAAAAACCCTGGGCTCAGTTACAGGCTGTTAGTCTGATACTACAGCCCTTGGAATGGTGTTTCTACCTGCTTGCATGGCTTCAAAATCCTTCCAAATGTACTTTTTCAAGGGGCCTGCAGTGCACTTAGAAGTGGCATTTAAGGACAGGGGCAGCGTCGGAACCGAAAGGCCCAGCAACCTGTGCTTTTCCACCACTTATCTGCATGTCCTACAGGTACTCTGTAGCAATTTTCAGCCACCTACCACATTCGCTGATTCTTTGAGAGCCTGCCAAAATTGTTACAAATGACCCATAGGCTTAAAGCAGCGGTCGCCTTAGTTGAATGGGAAAAAAGCTGAATTTTGTAGGAATCGCTCTAAAAACCCTGGGCTCAGTTACAGGCTGTTAGTCTGATACTACAGCCCTTGGAATGGTGTTTCTACCTGCTTGCATGGCTTCAAAATCCTTCCAAATGTACTTTTTCAAGGGGCCTGCAGTGCACTTAGAAGTGGCATTTAAGGACAGGGGCAGCGTCGGAACCGAAAGGCCCAGCAACCTGTGCTTTTCCACCACTTATCTGCATGTCCTACAGGTACTCTGTAGCAATTTTCAGCCCCCTACCACATTCGCTGATTCTTTGAGAGCCTGCCAAAATTGGCTTAAAAACTCATTAAAATGTACTTTTTCAAGTATTTGAATGGTTGCCGACTCCAATTCTAGGGGCTGCTGCCATCTACTGGTGGAAAATATTTATGACACCGGGGATGCAAATGCTGTTACTCTTATTTGAATTGCTCAAAAAAATCCGATTTCTGCGGGAATTCTTCTAAAAACACTGCAGGGGACGAGCAAGTGTTCAGCCCGAGCTCGCGGATCTCCAGCCGGGACCCATAACACTCGTGCACCCGGGGGGGGGCGTGCATTGAATGAATTCATTCATCGCTGTTCACACGGGACGCGGGACCAGGGCTAACCGCCGTGCAGGTCCCCCGGGGGACGCCGCAAGTGTTCAGCCGAGCTCGGGGAACGATAGCCCGGCTTCATAACACTCGTGCACCCGGGGGGGGGCGTGCATTGAATGAATTCATTCATCGCTGTTCACACGGGACGCGGGACCAGGGCTAACCGCCGTGCAGGTCCCCCGGGGGACGCCGCAAGTGTTCAGCCGAGCTCGGGGAACGATAGCCCGGCTTCATAACACTCGTGCACCCGGGGGGGGGGCGTGCATTGAATGAATTCATTCATCGCTGTAGACCCGGGACGCGGGACCAGGGCTAACCGCCGCAAGTGTTCAGCCGAGCTCGGGGAACGATAGCCCGGCTTCATAACACTCGTGCACCCGGGGGGGAAAGTGCATTGAATGAATTCATTCATCGCTGTTCACACGGGACGCGGGACCAGGGCTAACCGCCGTGCAGGTCCCCCGGGGGACGCCGCAAGTGTTCAGCCGAGCTCGGGGAACGATAGCCCGGCTTCATAACACTCGTGCACCCGGGGGGGGGGGGCGTGCATTGAATGAATTCATTCATCGCTGTAGACCCGGGACGCGGGACCAGGGCTAACCGCCGTGCAGGTCCCCCGGGGGACGCCGCAAGTGTTCAGCCGAGCTCGCGGATCTCCAGCCGGGACCCATAACACTCGTGCACCCGGGGGGAAAGTGCATTTAATGAATTCATTCATCGCTGTTCCGCCGTGCAGCTCCCCGGGGGCGGGGGGGACGAGCAAGTGTTCAGCCCGAGCTCATAACACCCGTGCACACGGGGGGGACGTGCAGGTATTTTTTCCCCCAGCAGACGGGGGTCCCGGCCTTACACTCGGGCAGCTCCCCGGGGAATGTTAGAGGTCGTCGCCCCCGCTGCTGAGGCGCTAAAGTATCCGACTGCCTGGAGCGCTAAACCGGCTCCGATCGGTCAGAGGGGACCGCGGGGAGTTAGCCGTGAATAGAGCGTCCTGCTGCCTTCTCGCCGGGTCCGAAAATAGCCGAGAGTTAAGCCTCTCCCCGCTGTGTCTTCGGCAAACTTCCGCAACGTCAGGATGGGCGGGCCTCTGGTCATGTGATTTATGACATGACATGACCAGAGGCCCGTCCCTCTTGAAGCGGCGAGTGGCTGACGAAGCCACGGCGGGGAGGGGCTTAACTCTCGGCTATTTTCGCTGGCCTTCGGGGCTGCTTCTAACGGGTCTCCGCAGCGGCGCTTGCGCAGGTGTTCAGCCGAGCTCGCGGATCTCCAGCCGGGACCCATAACACTCGTGCACCCGGGGGGGGGGCGTGCATTGAATGAATTCATTCATCGCTGTTCACACGGGACGCGGGACCAGGGCTAACCGCCGTGCAGGTCCCCCGGGGGACGCCGCAAGTGTTCAGCCGAGCTCGGGGAACGATAGCCCGGCTTCATAACACTCGTGCACCCGGGGGGGGGGCGTGCATTGAATGAATTCATTCATCGCTGTTCACACGGGACGCGGGACCAGGGCTAACCGCCGTGCAGGTCCCCCGGGGGACGCCGCAAGTGTTCAGCCGAGCTCGGGGAACGATAGCCCGGCTTCATAACACTCGTGCACCCGGGGGGGGGGGGGCGTGCATTGAATGAATTCATTCATCGCTGTAGACCCGGGACGCGGGACCAGGGCTAACCGCCGCAAGTGTTCAGCCGAGCTCGGGGAACGATAGCCCGGCTTCATAACACTCGTGCACCCGGGGGGGAAAGTGCATTGAATGAATTCATTCATCGCTGTTCACACGGGACGCGGGACCAGGGCTAACCGCCGTGCAGGTCCCCCGGGGGACGCCGCAAGTGTTCAGCCGAGCTCGGGGAACGATAGCCCGGCTTCATAACACTCGTGCACCCGGGGGGGGGGCGTGCATTGAATGAATTCATTCATCGCTGTAGACCCGGGACGCGGGACCAGGGCTAACCGCCGCAAGTGTTCAGCCGAGCTCGGGGAACGATAGCCCGGCTTCATAACACTCGTGCACCCGGGGGGAAAGTGCATTGAATGAATTCATTCATCGCTGTTCCGCCGTGCAGCTCCCCGGGGGCGGGGGGGACGAGCAAGTGTTCAGCCCGAGCTCATAACACCCGTGCACACGGGGGGGACGTGCAGGTATTTTTTTCCCCCAGCAGACGGGGGTCCCGGCCTTACACTCGGGCAGCTCCCCGGGGAATGTTAGAGGTCGTCGCCCCCGCTGCTGAGGCGCTAAAGTATCCGACTGCCTGGAGCGCTAAACCGGCTCCGATCGGTCAGAGGGGACCGCGGGGAGTTAGCCGTGAATAGAGCGTCCTGCTGCCTTCTCGCCGGGTCCGAAAATAGCCGAGAGTTAAGCCTCTCCCCGCTGTGTCTTCGGCAAACTTCCGCAACGTCAGGATGGGCGGGCCTCTGGTCATGTGATTTATGACATGACATGACCAGAGGCCCGTCCCTCTTGAAGCGGCGAGTGGCTGACGAAGCCACGGCGGGGAGGGGCTTAACTCTCGGCTATTTTCGCTGGCCTTCGGGGCTGCTTCTAACGGGTCTCCGCAGCGGCGCTTGCGCAGGTGTTCAGCCGAGCTCGCGGATCTCCAGCCGGGACCCATAACACTCGTGCACCCGGGGGGGGGGCGTGCATTGAATGAATTCATTCATCGCTGTTCACACGGGACGCGGGACCAGGGCTAACCGCCGTGCAGGTCCCCCGGGGGACGCCGCAAGTGTTCAGCCGAGCTCGGGGAACGATAGCCCGGCTTCATAACACTCGTGCACCCGGGGGGGGGGCGTGCATTGAATGAATTCATTCATCGCTGTTCACACGGGACGCGGGACCAGGGCTAACCGCCGTGCAGGTCCCCCGGGGGACGCCGCAAGTGTTCAGCCGAGCTCGGGGAACGATAGCCCGGCTTCATAACACTCGTGCACCCGGGGGGGAAAGTGCATTGAATGAATTCATTCATCGCTGTTCACACGGGACGCGGGACCAGGGCTAACCGCCGTGCAGGTCCCCCGGGGGACGCCGCAAGTGTTCAGCCGAGCTCGGGGAACGATAGCCCGGCTTCATAACACTCGTGCACCCGGGGGGGGGGGCGTGCATTGAATGAATTCATTCATCGCTGTAGACCCGGGACGCGGGACCAGGGCTAACCGCCGCAAGTGTTCAGCCGAGCTCGGGGAACGATAGCCCGGCTTCATAACACTCGTGCACCCGGGGGGGAAAGTGCATTGAATGAATTCATTCATCGCTGTTCACACGGGACGCGGGACCAGGGCTAACCGCCGTGCAGGTCCCCCGGGGGACGCCGCAAGTGTTCAGCCGAGCTCGGGGAACGATAGCCCGGCTTCATAACACTCGTGCACCCGGGGGGGGGGCGTGCATTGAATGAATTCATTCATCGCTGTAGACCCGGGACGCGGGACCAGGGCTAACCGCCGCAAGTGTTCAGCCGAGCTCGGGGAACGATAGCCCGGCTTCATAACACTCGTGCACCCGGGGGGAAAGTGCATTGAATGAATTCATTCATCGCTGTTCACACGGGACGCGGGACCAGGGCTAACCGCCGTGCAGGTCCCCCGGGGGACGCCGCAAGTGTTCAGCCGAGCTCGGGGAACGATAGCCCGGCTTCATAACACTCGTGCACCCGGGGGGGGGGCGTGCATTGAATGAATTCATTCATCGCTGTAGACCCGGGACGCGGGACCAGGGCTAACCGCCGTGCAGGTCCCCCGGGGGACGCCGCAAGTGTTCAGCCGAGCTCGCGGATCTCCAGCCGGGACCCATAACACTCGTGCACCCGGGGGGAAAGTGCATTTAATGAATTCATTCATCGCTGTTCCGCCGTGCAGCTCCCCGGGGGCGGGGGGGACGAGCAAGTGTTCAGCCCGAGCTCATAACACCCGTGCACACGGGGGGGACGTGCAGGTATTTTTTTCCCCCAGCAGACGGGGGTCCCGGCCTTACACTCGGGCAGCTCCCCGGGGAATGTTAGAGGTCGTCGCCCCCGCTGCTGAGGCGCTAAAGTATCCGACTGCCTGGAGCGCTAAACCGGCTCCGATCGGTCAGAGGGGACCGCGGGGAGTTAGCCGTGAATAGAGCGTCCTGCTGCCTTCTCGCCGGGTCCGAAAATAGCCGAGAGTTAAGCCTCTCCCCGCTGTGTCTTCGGCAAACTTCCGCAACGTCAGGATGGGCGGGCCTCTGGTCATGTGATTTATGACATGACATGACCAGAGGCCCGTCCCTCTTGAAGCGGCGAGTGGCTGACGAAGCCACGGCGGGGAGGGGCTTAACTCTCGGCTATTTTCGCTGGCCTTCGGGGCT
The DNA here is from genome assembly GCF_902713425.1 of Acipenser ruthenus. Lineage (NCBI taxonomy): Eukaryota > Metazoa > Chordata > Actinopteri > Acipenseriformes > Acipenseridae > Acipenser > Acipenser ruthenus. The sequence goes on from NW_026707299.1 coordinate 24,433, forward strand.
GCTTCTAACGGGTCTCCGCAGCGGCGCTTGCGCAGGTGTTCAGCCGAGCTCGCGGATCTCCAGCCGGGACCCATAACACTCGTGCACCCGGGGGGGGGGCGTGCATTGAATGAATTCATTCATCGCTGTTCACACGGGACGCGGGACCAGGGCTAACCGCCGTGCAGGTCCCCCGGGGGACGCCGCAAGTGTTCAGCCGAGCTCGGGGAACGATAGCCGGGACCCATAACACTCGTGCACCCGGGGGGGGGCGTGCATTGAATGAATTCATTCATCGCTGTTCACACGGGACGCGGGACCAGGGCTAACCGCAGTGCAGGTCCCCGCACTGGGCTTGTGTCCCAGGCATCCATCCCCCTGCCCTGGCCGCATCCATGGCCGGTGAAAAGGATGGAGCGTCCCAAAGCCCAGCATCCGACTGGGATGCAAGTGCCGTCCCACGCCCGAGCTCGCGGAACTGCAACCCGGCCTCAGAACACTCGTGCACCCGGGGGGGACGTGCATTTAATTAATTCATTAATCGCTGTTCACCTGGGACGCGGGGCACCGGCGAACCGCCGTGCAGGTCCCCGCACTGGGCTTGTGTCCCAGGCATCCATCCCCCTGCCCTGGCCGCATCCATGGCCGGTGAAAAGGATGGAGCGTCCCAAAGCCCAGCATCCGACTGGGATGCAAGTGCCGTCCCACGCCCGAGCTCGCGGAACTGCAACCCGGCCTCAGAACACTCGTGCACCCGGGGGGGACGTGCATTTAATTAATTCATTAATCGCTGTTCACCTGGGACGCGGGGCACCGGCGAACCGCCGTGCAGCTCCCCGCACTGGGCTTGTGTCCCAGGCATCCATCCCCCTGCCCTGGCCGCATCCATGGCCGGTGAAAAGGATGGAGCGTCCCAAAGCCCAGCATCCGACTGGGATGCAAGTGCCGTTCCACTCCCAAGCTCTCCCACTCTCCAGCTCTCCCACTCTCCGTTGCAGGCACGCAGCTCCATCTGTGGCCCATCAAAACTAGTGTGACTCAGGGTTAGGGTTAGGGTCACACTCGTTTCCGTGCTAAAGGTCTTGTTTTGTAGCTCGCAGTAATACCTTTACAGGCATACCTTGATTCAATTGATACCACCTGTGGTTATTTAAATATTAAAAAAAAAAAAAAAAAAAAAAAACCTGAACGGGACGTTTTTTCGCCAAATGTAAACGAAACCTATTTAAGGTCGTTATTTAGTGTAGCAGTCGAATAAAAACTCGAGTGCGGTGTTGTTTTGTAGCTTGCAATCATACCTATCCAACGATACCTCGTATGAGGTGGTAGCTCCAGGGGTTATTGAAATATTAATTTTAATGTGATTCCCATTGAAACGTATAGGCGTTTTCACCAGAAAACGTAAAAAACAGAAACGGAAAAAAGCTGAATTTTGTAGGAATCGCTCTAAAAACCCTGGGCTCAGTTACAGGCTGTTAGTCTGATACTACAGCCCTTGGAATGGTGTTTCTACCTGCTTGCATGGCTTCAAAATCCTTCCAAATGTACTTTTTCAAGGGGCCTGCCAGTGCACTTAGAAGTGGCATTTAAGGGACAGGGGCAGCGTCGGAACCGAAAGGCCCAGCAACCTGTGCTTTTCCACCACTTATCTGCATGTCCTACAGGTACTCTGTAGCAATTTTCAGCCACCTACCACATTCGCTGATTCTTTGAGAGCCTGCCAAAATTGTTACAAATGACCCATAGGCTTAAAGCAGCGGTCGCCTTAGTTGAATGGGAAAAAAGCTGAATTTTGTAGGAATCGCTCTAAAAACCCTGGGCTCAGTTACAGGCTGTTAGTCTGATACTACAGCCCTTGGAATGGTGTTTCTACCTGCTTGCATGCTTCAAAATCCTTCCAAATGTACTTTTTCAAGGGGCCTGCAGTGCACTTAGAAGTGGCATTTAAGGACAGGGGCAGCGTCGGAACCGAAAGGCCCAGCAACCTGTGCTTTTCCACCACTTATCTGCATGTCCTACAGGTACTCTGTAGCAATTTTCAGCCCCCTACCACATTCGCTGATTCTTTGAGAGCCTGCCAAAATTGGCTTAAAAACTCATTAAAATGTACTTTTTCAAGTATTTGAATGGTTGCCGACTCCAATTCTAGGGGCTGCTGCCATCTACTGGTGGAAAATATTTATGACACCGGGGATGCAAATGCTGTTACTCTTATTTGAATTGCTCAAAAAAATCCGATTTCTGCGGGAATTCTTCTAAAAACACTGCAGGGGACGAGCAAGTGTTCAGCCCCGAGCTCGCGGATCTCCAGCCGGGACCCATAACACTCGTGCACCCGGGGGGGGGCGTGCATTGAATGAATTCATTCATCGCTGTTCACACGGGACGCGGGGACCAGGGCTAACCGCCGTGCAGGTCCCCCGGGGGACGCCGCAAGTGTTCAGCCGAGCTCGGGGAACGATAGCCCGGCTTCATAACACTCGTGCACCCGGGGGGGGGCGTGCATTGAATGAATTCATTCATCGCTGTTCACACGGGACGCGGGACCAGGGCTAACCGCCGTGCAGGTCCCCCGGGGGACGCCGCAAGTGTTCAGCCGAGCTCGGGGAACGATAGCCCGGCTTCATAACACTCGTGCACCCGGGGGGGGGGCGTGCATTGAATGAATTCATTCATCGCTGTAGACCCGGGACGCGGGACCAGGGCTAACCGCCGCAAGTGTTCAGCCGAGCTCGGGGAACGATAGCCCGGCTTCATAACACTCGTGCACCCGGGGGGGAAAGTGCATTGAATGAATTCATTCATCGCTGTTCACACGGGACGCGGGACCAGGGCTAACCGCCGTGCAGGTCCCCCGGGGGACGCCGCAAGTGTTCAGCCGAGCTCGGGGAACGATAGCCCGGCTTCATAACACTCGTGCACCCCGGGGGGGGGGGGCGTGCATTGAATGAATTCATTCATCGCTGTAGACCCGGGACGCGGGACCAGGGCTAACCGCCGCAAGTGTTCAGCCGAGCTCGGGGAACGATAGCCCGGCTTCATAACACTCGTGCACCCGGGGGGAAAGTGCATTGAATGAATTCATTCATCGCTGTTCCGCCGTGCAGCTCCCCGGGGGCGGGGGGGGACGAGCAAGTGTTCAGCCCGAGCTCATAACACCCGTGCACACGGGGGGGACGTGCAGGTATTTTTTTCCCCCAGCAGACGGGGGTCCCGGCCTTACACTCGGGCAGCTCCCCGGGGAATGTTAGAGGTCGTCGCCCCCGCTGCTGAGGCGCTAAAGTATCCGACTGCCTGGAGCGCTAAACCGGCTCCGATCGGTCAGAGGGGACCGCGGGGAGTTAGCCGTGAATAGAGCGTCCTGCTGCCTTCTCGCCGGGTCCGAAAATAGCCGAGAGTTAAGCCTCTCCCCGCTGTGTCTTCGGCAAACTTCCGCAACGTCAGGATGGGCGGGCCTCTGGTCATGTGATTTATGACATGACATGACCAGAGGCCCGTCCCTCTTGAAGCGGCGAGTGGCTGACGAAGCCACGGCGGGGAGGGGCTTAACTCTCGGCTATTTTCGCTGGCCTTCGGGGCTGCTTCTAACGGGTCTCCGCAGCGGCGCTTGCGCAGGTGTTCAGCCGAGCTCGCGGATCTCCAGCCGGGACCCATAACACTCGTGCACCCGGGGGGGGGGGCGTGCATTGAATGAATTCATTCATCGCTGTTCACACGGGACGCGGGACCAGGGCTAACCGCCGTGCAGGTCCCCCGGGGGACGCCGCAAGTGTTCAGCCGAGCTCGGGGAACGATAGCCGGGACCCATAACACTCGTGCACCCGGGGGGGGGCGTGCATTGAATGAATTCATTCATCGCTGTTCACACGGGACGCGGGACCAGGGCTAACCGCAGTGCAGGTCCCCGCACTGGGCTTGTGTCCCAGGCATCCATCCCCCTGCCCTGGCCGCATCCATGGCCGGTGAAAAGGATGGAGCGTCCCAAAGCCCAGCATCCGACTGGGATGCAAGTGCCGTCCCACGCCCGAGCTCGCGGAACTGCAACCCGGCCTCAGAACACTCGTGCACCCGGGGGGGACGTGCATTTAATTAATTCATTAATCGCTGTTCACCTGGGACGCGGGGCACCGGCGAACCGCCGTGCAGGTCCCCGCACTGGGCTTGTGTCCCAGGCATCCATCCCCCTGCCCTGGCCGCATCCATGGCCGGTGAAAAGGATGGAGCGTCCCAAAGCCCAGCATCCGACTGGGATGCAAGTGCCGTCCCACGCCCGAGCTCGCGGAACTGCAACCCGGCCTCAGAACACTCGTGCACCCGGGGGGGACGTGCATTTAATTAATTCATTAATCGCTGTTCACCTGGGACGCGGGGCACCGGCGAACCGCCGTGCAGCTCCCCGCACTGGGCTTGTGTCCCAGGCATCCATCCCCCTGCCCTGGCCGCATCCATGGCCGGTGAAAAGGATGGAGCGTCCCAAAGCCCAGCATCCGACTGGGATGCAAGTGCCGTTCCACTCCCAAGCTCTCCCACTCTCCAGCTCTCCCACTCTCCAGCTCTCCCACTCTCCGTTGCAGGCACGCAGCTCCATCTGTGGCCCATCAAAACTAGTGTGACTCAGGGTTAGGGTTAGGGTCACACTCGTTTCCGTGCTAAAGGTCTTGTTTTGTAGCTCGCAGTAATACCTTTACAGGCATACCTTGATTCAATTGATACCACCTGTGGTTATTTAAATATTAAAAAAAAAAAAAAAAAAAAAAAAACCTGAACGGGACGTTTTTCGCCAAATGTAAACGAAACCTATTTAAGGTCGTTATTTAGTGTAGCAGTCGAATAAAAACTCGAGTGCGGTGTTGTTTTGTAGCTTGCAATCATACCTATCCAACGATACCTCGTATGAGGTGGTAGCTCCAGGGGTTATTGAAATATTAATTTTAATGTGATTCCCATTGAAACGTATAGGCGTTTTCACCAGAAAACGTAAAAAACAGAAACGGAAAAAAGCTGAATTTTGTAGGAATCGCTCTAAAAACCCTGGGCTCAGTTACAGGCTGTTAGTCTGATACTACAGCCCTTGGAATGGTGTTTCTACCTGCTTGCATGGCTTCAAAATCCTTCCAAATGTACTTTTTCAAGGGGCCTGCAGTGCACTTAGAAGTGGCATTTAAGGACAGGGGCAGCGTCGGAACCGAAAGGCCCAGCAACCTGTGCTTTTCCACCACTTATCTGCATGTCCTACAGGTACTCTGTAGCAATTTTCAGCCACCTACCACATTCGCTGATTCTTTGAGAGCCTGCCAAAATTGTTACAAATGACCCATAGGCTTAAAGCAGCGGTCGCCTTAGTTGAATGGGAAAAAAAGCTGAATTTTGTAGGAATCGCTCTAAAAACCCTGGGCTCAGTTACAGGCTGTTGATACTACAGCCCTTGGAATGGTGTTTCTACCTGCTTGCATGGCTTCAAAATCCTTCCAAATGTACTTTTTCAAGGGGCCTGCAGTGCACTTAGAAGTGGCATTTAAGGACAGGGGCAGCGTCGGAACCGAAAGGCCCAGCAACCTGTGCTTTTCCACCACTTATCTGCATGTCCTACAGGTACTCTGTAGCAATTTTCAGCCCCCTACCACATTCGCTGATTCTTTGAGAGCCTGCCAAAATTGGCTTAAAAACTCATTAAAATGTACTTTTTCAAGTATTTGAATGGTTGCCGAAC
>NW_026707300.1:0-30095 GCF_902713425.1 Acipenser ruthenus
GCAAGACCATGCATGAATAATGCTAAATCTTTTGACCTGTTCATTCCTTTAATTTTTGACATTCCCTAAATATTTCTCACAATATACACTGAAGCTACTGTATAACCTATATTAATCATACTGCCTTATTGGAATAAATAACAATATTTGTTGATCACAAATTTATTGGCACATTTTCAATTAAAGTCTGTAAGTTAAGGTTAGTCTTAATTGCGGTAGTCACTATTAACACTTCATCAATTAGAAACCACTATTTATCAATTTAGCAATATTTTATATATATATAAAAAAAAACATTAGTTGTAAAACATGCACAGAAACTGAAGCAAAGTAGTTTGTGCAATTAGCACAGCATGGTCAAAACAAAGGAGTTGGATCCAGATGTGAGAAAAGCACTTGTTACAGTAACTACTACAGCAGCAGGGGAATCGATGAAGAGCGTTGTGGGGAAAAAATCTTAATACAAAAATCCACAATAATCAGGAAGTATTTGAAGACTAATTCAACTGAAAGGATGGAAAGAAGTGGATGTTCCAGGAAAATTACGAATTGTTCGAACAGCTCGCAGAAATCCACCATTAACAGCCAAGGATTTAAAGAAACAGTGTATGAAATAACTATACAAAGTCATCTAAACACAAAAGGCTTATACGCGACCTTAATGGTAACATTTGACAATTCAAATAAAAAAATAAAAAAATAAAGCGTCTTGAATGATCTTTAGTTAAGGGTGTCAATAATTTTGTCTGCAACTGTATGTGTAATCATGACAACTCCCTGATTGTGAGCCATAAGTACAGCAAGACTATAAACATCAACATGACTACCCACAAATGTGTAGAAATTATTACTAGACTCTACTTCTAACTTATTGTTTGTTATAAACATTTTTTTTATTTGAAAAGTTACAATTTTAATATAACGTTTGCGTTACAGTTGTGATCATTTAAGCTGTTCTACTTTATTATTATTATTATTATTATTATTATTATTATTTATTAGCATATATATATATATATATATATATATATATATATATATGTATATATATGTAATTAAACAATATTTAATGTATTTTATATTTACTGCAAATGCTCTTATGTAATCACGTGAAGAGCAAGCAAATAAAATACAACCATTTATGATACAAAAAAAAACATTGATAAATATAACAAATAAATACGAATAAATGCCAATAAAAAAGCAACCGTAATGTTCAGTAAGTAAAACGCCGAGATGTTTCACCCTGTCCTCTCTTCACATCACGAAACCTAATCGCCACGTGACTCGTACGTTAATATGTCACATGACTCGAGGGGGCAACATTTGCCATGACACCGCCACTGGTTGAAATGGAGTTTGTAATGGGCTGGATACGTCTTTCAAACGTTGAACGTAGCTGATGGAGGTCCAGGGCAGGATCTTTTGATGGTAAATTGAGCTGGCTGTGTGGGAGCGGGGGAGGAGTAACGAGAGATTCCGCAGACAAAGCTTCGTGGTGGATTTAATAATAGAGCTAAAGTAAGGGAATGTCGATGTCTTGTCGAAGGACCTTGAACGTTTAGCGGAGGACCAGTCTTTCTGATAAAGTTGCAGGTTGAGTAATGAAGCTGCGGTTTGGACGGCGCTGTTTGCTGAGGTGGAGACCGGGTGGAACAGGAAAGAGTAACGTTGGAGCTCTTGAAGCCGAAAAGAGAAGCTGAGTGAAAAGAAAGATCTCGTGAGCAGGTAGGAAAATGATTGATAATATCTTGGCAGCGCTGTGAGAGAAATGACCTGCAGTGAGCGAGGCAATGAAGTGTAGAGATTAGCGGTGGAGCACGAAATGACGAGGTCTGAGCGTTTACTAGAAAAATAAAAACACTGGACAGCAAAGGTGCAAGTGATCAGGGCTTAAATAGAAAATATATACTAATTAACAGGATATCAGAAAATTAGAAACCCCCAGCCCCACACCCCCTGAACCACGCGAGCTAACATTTAATTCCTGCCTTCATAGGTTTCATCAAATGGTTCTGATGGAAAAAGTGTTCATCACAAGTAACAAATTCTTATTACTTAAAAGTTCATTATTTCTTGGTTGTGTACATCACGCTCAGCTTTGAATTGTGTCCATGTACACAGTGCCTGGTTCTTTGATACACAGTGATCATGCACACAACAGTCTACAGATGATTTACATGAGCGTTCACAGAGCAACTTCCAATATTTAAATATCTAACTCTAGGGTAGCCAACCCTGGTCCTGGGAAGTTATAGGGTCTTCTGGGTTTTGTTTTACACAAGCTCCTTACTAAGTTACTTGACTCAATGATTGGGTTTAAAAGGGAATTCAAGTTGTTTTTGTTGTGTGTGTGGTACATGCTCCCATATGCGACAACTGTCTAAGTAAGGTTTGTGTTTTGTTTTTATTTTATTTTTGTACACTATTAAATTGCAGTCAAGGTCTTCTGAAGCCGTCTTGGAAACAAACAGAGCACTGCAGACTGCAATTTAATAGTGTGCACACACCTTACTTAAACAGCTGCAGCAACATATGAGAACATGTAACACATGCAAAAAAAAAAGAATTGCTTCCCAATAGTATTCAGTAATGTGTTTTGCATACATGTGTAATAGATTTGTAATATATTTAATATGTGTGTTAAGTTATACATTTTGCTTTTAAAGTACTGTAGCGTGCATGGGGTCTGGGCTGTAGATGTCGTAAGACATAAGCCTGATACGCTCCAAACAAAGGCTCTTTTGTACAGCAGTATCGGTGCTGTGTTTCACCTCGCCCTGTGGTGGACCCCAGCTTGCGCAATCCTTTTTGTACACGTTCTGTCCTACTGCTTTACCAATGTTTTTGTTGTAAATGCTGGTGAGTGGGTTTGCTTAACACATTGTACAAGGACATTCCAAGCTGTCTTGTATGCTGTTTGTTGCTCCACAGTGTTGAAGTCGGATTGCTATGTGCAGGCTTACCTCCCCGCAGCCTCCCGCCAGCCCCAGCGCACTCACACTGTGCCTAACAGCAGGGACCCTGTCTGGGACCATGTCTTCCGATAGCGCCTCTGCAGCGGAGTCAAGGTGAGCCGCGGACTCCGCTGCAGAGGCGCTATCGGAAGACATGGTCTGGGGTGTCTGCTGCTTCGGTCCATGTTGCAGCAGGATGTTGTTTTAGTGCTTAGTTTGTTTTAACCTTTCAGCTGCTTATCCTGCAATTTCAACTTGCAGCACATGTTGGGCAAAATTTGCCAATCCCGTCTCAATAGTCGTGCAGTGCTCTGTGCATTTGCAAAGTTTAGTTTGCCTTTTTAGTTTGCCTGTCTGTAGTTTTCAAAGAAGTCTCTTTCTGCATCACCCCTTATAAAAGTTAATTCTGGTATTTTTGCAGTTTCACCTTTTCTACAGAAGCATATTGGTGCATAATTGGGGGAGTGTCGTTATTACTAGAGCCATGCGTTTTTCGCGATTTGGTTTTTTAAACTGTATTTCAGTCCTCCAGCCACAAGATGCTGATATAGCCTACTCATTCAGCAACTGATTGTGCAATCATTAACAATCATCCCATCTCAGTTAGTCATTCTGTTACCACTAAGTACACGTATTGGCAGGTTGATTAACAGAGAGGTGTACGTGTAGCGGTTTACATTTATTTAATCATGCATCTCTGTGTTAGTTATACAGTTTATTTAAAAATATTTCTGAGAATGTGTAAATAAATGTATTTAAATGCTTTAATTTACCAGGAACACATATAGTTTGTGGGTCGACTATCCTTACTCCTTAACTCATTAAAGGTTGGAGCTCTAGAAAATGGCTGAAGATAGGAAAGATATGCTTTAAAATCTCAACTCTGTATTGTGACGCATGACAAGGGACTAGTAAATATGTTACAGTGGTTTAAAAAATGTAGAGAGTCCATCAAACATGTAATAGTCGCAGAATTAATATACCGAGCACAAGAGGAGCACAGCACAGTTGACACAATAAACAAACTGTTAAAACTTTCTGTTTCTGAAAATCTGTCTATAAACCAGATCAATGCAAAAGGAAACCACATTTTATTCAACTACATCTGTTAATACTACGTCCGCTCTGTTAATCAACCTGTCAATGCACATACTTTGTAGTAATAGAATGCCTAATTGAGATGATTAATATAACACAGTGGGGTGATTGTTTCGTGAGGTGGCTCTCAGCCTCTTGCGGTTGAGGACTGAAATATAGCTTAAAAAAACAACTGTGGGGAGTTCCCTGGGGGCGGTGCACAATTATCCAAGCGCGGCTCGGGTAGAGAGAGTTTGAGTCGGCTGGGTAATCCTTGCCTCAACGTGCACTAGCGACTCCTGTGGTGGCCGGGCGCCTGCGAGTTAGCTGAGTTGTCTGCAGAACTGCGTTTCCTCCGACGCAATAGCTCTGGTTGACTTCACTGTTGGCTTACCGTTTGAAAAAAGGAGGTCGGGTGACAGAACTCGCTTCAGAGGACACATGTGCTTGAGTTGCAGCACTGAGACAAGGTCTTCAAAACAATTGTAATATAGACTTTAATATGTATTTCTTGAAATAATGGCACAGTTATCTCACAAAAACGGAAGTAAAGGCTTCCGTTTTCATGAGATAATTATGTTGTTATTTTGAGATACTGCAAGTATCTTTCAAGTAGTTTTTACTTTTGTTGTTATGAGATAACTGTCATTATATTATGACATACTTGCACTATTTTATTTTAATTCTATGTAGCACCAATATACATGTGTACTTTTCCCTTGGTTATGTTCTGCATGTACTATAGTTTGCTGTGTTTTTCCATGTTCAATGATATACCTCACTGTGCCTTGCTATTCATTCCGGTGCTTACCTATGCTTTCCAGTATGCTTCCACTGTGCTTTATTACACTTCACTGTGTTTGTACTGAAGGAAACAAAGCATCCTCATCCTCTCCTCCCATTAGAATGTGCTGGAGCTCAGCCTGTGTGACGAAGACGCCCTCAAAGATGACTGCCACGCCTCTGTTCTGTGTGACGTGGGAGGGTTGACTCCAGGACAATCTGAGAAGTGCACCTTTACTCTTAAAGAAGAGGTACGGCCTGGCCAGGCTGAGTAGTTTACATTACAAAAACAAAACAACGATCACGTCTTCAATAAAAGGCTATCTCCGGATACAGCAACTGCTGTGCTCCCAAAAACAGGTGCATTCATTGTATTAATAAGAAAGACCAATGATTAGCAGTATATCAGTATACCAGTGTGCTCCTCTGTGTGAGTGTGTGTGTGTGTGTGGTGCCCTGTGATGGACTGGCGTCCCATCCAGTGTGTAGTCCTGCCTTGCACCCTGTGTCTGCTGGGTTAGGCTGCGGCCCACCATGACCCTCTAATTGTTCATTTCACAAATCACCTGCTTAATTGATCACAACAGAATAGTTCCAGGTGTTTATAAATTGATGATTTATTGGTTATCTATAAAACCTGCTGGATCGGGGCTCTCCAAGACCAGGGTTGGCGACCCCTGCTATATAGTTTATTATACAACTTTTATAGAAGAAACCTTGTCAAATATCTAATCCCTTTGTGCATGGCAGCAGGCATCCCCAGGAATGAGACTGCATGTGTAAGGGATTAAGGGAATGGAATGGAACTCTGTGGATTAATTTATTTTTGTTATTTGCTGGGCAGCAGTGTGGAGTAGTGGTTAGGGCACTGGACTCTTCAATCCCAGTCGGCTATGTAATACATAATGTGATATAATTGTAACAAATGTAAGTCACGCTGGATAAGGGCGTCTGCTTAGAAATGAATAAACAATAATAGTATGTGTTGCAGTCAGGATGTCCCGGGTGAGATTCTAGCGGTGAGTGGAAGAGTAGATTCACAGTGACGGGGTGTGTTCACAGAGCACACAGCACTCTACTCAGATTGGCAATGCATGGATACAGTAAGGGATCCCTGATGCCAGGAAACTAATCATCAAGACACTCCTATTCAGACAGCACTTGTAAAACCTCAACTCTAACCTTCTGGACAATGTGACACCCTGCCTTAAATGCGCTTTAACTGGCTTTATCGTATCTGCTCCTGACCTTGCTGCTCCCCACTATTGCTCCTTGTTATGTCTGTTTTTAATCCTGCACTTCAATTTGTCTTTACTGTGAAATATATCTACCTTACTTGGTGCCTGTTTTCACTGCACTCATAACTAACCCTGATGTAACTACCGCCGTATTATTACATGCCCTTACTTGAACTGTCCCTAAATTGAATAATGTCCTGTATTTTGTACTTGCTCTTAGTTAAACTTTTTGCTAACATTCCACACAAGTGTAGACCGGCACTTAATACAATAGGAGTCTACACAATCAGTACTACTGGCATAGAGTATCTTTGGTATGCTCTATCCCAAGCGCCAGAGCTCTTTTCATCTAGAGACTTACATACCTACTGTCACATTATGTAAACTAATATATATATATACAGTACTGTGCAAAAGTTTTAGGCAGGTGTGAAAAAATGCTGTAAAGTAAGAATGCTTTCAAAAATAGACATGTTAATAGATTATATTTATCAATTAACTAAATGCAAAGTGAGTGAACAGAAGAAAAATCTAAATCACCCTTTGCCTTCAAAACAGCATCAATTCTTCTAGGTACACTTGCACAAAGTCAGGGATTTTGTAGGCATATAGTCAGGTGTATGATTAAACAATTATACCAAACAGGTGCTAATGATCATCAATTCAATATGTAGGTTGAACACAATCATTAACTGAAACATAAACAGCTGTGTAGGAGGAATAAAACTGGGTGAGGAACAGCCAAACTCAGCTAACAAGGTGAGGTTGCTGAAGACAGTTTACTGTCAAAAGTCATACACCATGGCAAGACTGAGCACAGCAACAAGACACAAGGTAGTTATACTGCATCAGCAAGGTCTCTCCCAGGCAGAAATTTCAAGGCAGACAGGGGTTTCTAGATGTGCTGTCCAAGCTCTTTTGAAGAAGCACAAAGAAACGGGCAACGTTGAGGACCGTAGACGCTGTGGTCGGCCAAGGAAACTTACTGCAGCAGATGAAAGACACATCATGCTTACTTCCCTTCGCAATCGGAAGATGTACAGCAGAGCCATCAGCTCAGAATTGGCAGAAAACAGTGGGACCCTGGTACACCCATCTACTGTCCGGAGAAGTCTGGTCAGAAGTGGCCTTCATGGAAGACTTGCGGCCAAAAAGCCATACCTCCGACGTGGAAAAAAGGCCAAGCGACTCAACTATGCACGAAAACACAGGAACTGGGGTGCAGAAAAATGGCAGCAGGTGCTCTGGACTGATGAGTCAAAATTTGAAATATTTGGCTGTAGCAGAAGGCAGTTTGTTTGCCGAAGGGCTGGAGAGCGGTATACGAATGAGTGTCTGCAGGCAACAGTGAAGCATGGTGGAGGTTCCTTGCAAGTTTGGGACTGCATTTATGCAAATGGAGTTGGTGATTTGGTCAGAATTAATGGTCTCCTCAATGCTGAGAAGTACAGGCAGATACTTATCCATCATACAATACCATCAGGGAGGCATCTGATTGGCCCCAAATTTATTCTGCAGCATGACAACGACCCCAAACATACAGCGAAAGTCATTAAGAACTATCTTCAGCGTAAAGAATAACAAGGAGTCCTGGATGTGATGGTATGGCCCCCACAGAGCCCTGATCTCAACATCATTGAGTCTGTCTGGGATTACATGAAGAGAGAGAAGCAACTGAGGCTGCCTAAATCCACAGAAGAACTGTGGTTAGTTCTCCAGGATGTTTGGGCCAACCTACCTGCCGAGTTCCTTCAAAAAACTGTGTGCAAGTGTACCTAGAAGAATTGATGCTGTTTTGAAGGCAAAGGGTGGTCACACCAAATATTGATTTGATGTCGACTTTTCTTCTGTTCACTCACTTTGCATTTTGTTAATTGATAAATATAAACTATTAACATGTCTATTTTTGAAAGCATTCTTACTTAAAAGCATTTTTTCACACCTGCCTACAGTACATATAAGGCTAGCTGCTATGAAATAATTCATTCCTTTCTTTCTTTCTTTGGCTGGCATAGAGTGTTCACTTAGTGAGCAGGGAAGTGGGGTAATATTTCCTGCCACGTTTTCAAACATCAGCATACATTGGATAAGAATGCAGCCCAAGGCTAGTTACCTTTATAGTCAAATTATTGATTGTTGTTTATGAAATGGATTTTGTTTTTAGAAGTTACATTTTGACAGGTAGTAATTAACAAGTAGTGTTATGTTAATATTTTAAGTACCATATTTACATGTTGTATGTAAAGATTTGTATAAAGAGGATCCTGAACAATAGGTTGTGCTATACAGCTTTTATTTCACTCAGGACAGATTTCCCAATAAACCACAAGCCTCGAATGGTACACTTGAATGTTTCCACTCCATTAATGAACAGCGATGCTGGAATCCATTGTGATATTTTTTTTCCCCGCTCTGCAGACTCTTCCCTGTGTGCAGCTGGAGGGCAGTTTCCACAACGAAGGATACCAGCTGGAGCCAGGTGCCTGCTGCTCACACCATCATGTTATTATTATTATTCTATTTCTCTATCAAGCCTGCTGTTCTACAAGCAAGGGTAATGTGTGAACTATCAGCAGTCTCAGGGTGGAAGTTCTGAATCCAGCCTGGTGATGAAGCCCCATGAAACAATGACTTGATTTACATGCGGGGAAACTTTCAGGACATTTGTCTGCTGTCATGACTTATTTAAGGTGGTACAGCTGGATTACTATTTTAGATAGTTTTGGTTTCTGTTTAGTTTATGTTTGAATAACAATATAACAAATTATACAAAAACAATCAAATACAACATGAAGTTTCAAAGCAGGAATTGTTAAATTAAATATAAACCAAAACTATCTAAAATTGTAAGTCAGCCATACCACCTTAAATAAGTCATGACAGTAGAAGATAAGTCATGACATTTTAAACCAAGCCAGCGTCTCACTTGATAAAAGCCCTGCCACATGGAAAACAAATTGGTGTTATGAAAAGAGACTTTTTAATTTTATGAAATATGAAGTTTTTTTCAGCTTTTTTAAGCCTATCCTTATATAGATATTCATCCTCTTCAAATATACTAGAAATGGTGTCTATAGTGTTCTTTCTAGTTTCCTCCGTCCTGCCTGTATAGTGATGCATTAGATCACATGCAATTACAGTACAGCCATAGCTGAAGGGTTAATATGGATAACAAAAATACAATTGTTTGTGTTGTTTTGAGTGGAATAGTGGGTTTCTAGATTAGAATCTGTGATTGAAATTACTGATGTCCCGCATGTGTTGGCCTTTATTAAAACACACAACAAATCTATTGTTCCTGTCATCACAAAATCTCTTTTGAATCCCCTTCCAGATTTGAACTTGGATCCAGAGACAGTGTCCAGTACAGGATCTGTGCAAACTCTCAGCGCCCCTGTGCAGGTTAGTAGTCTCTGCTTTGGATTGTTAAGCAGCAATTCTAGTCAACTCTCCATTATTCAGAGTAATATGGGGGAAGATGATCTGGATTAAACAGAAACACATAGAAAAACACATCTAGTATACTTAGTGTTCCGCGTTTTGCTTTTTTTATTTTTGATAACCCTGTGATGTCCCTATAAACATAATTTGAGATGATTCACTTTCTTAATCAATATTTAATTACCAAAGGACATTGGTTCAATTTACCCTTCTATGTTTTGATTGAGTTAAAAAGGACATGCATTGATCTTGCCTGATTCCGGACCTGCATTTCATTCGGGCTCAGTCTAATCATTGCTGAATTTCATTGCGTTCGTTTTCTTCTGCTAATTTAAATAACATTTCACTTATCAAATATACCATTTATTGACTTAATAACTGTTAATTAATGTTTAAAGGGAGGTAAAGAGCTGGAAAAAGAAAACCGATAACTTGGAATACTAAATATACCGGACTTCAAGTCACCAGTGTTCAGTACTGTTTATTTGTTTTTTAATCACTCCACCATTGTTTTATCTAATTCTTTTAAATAATTGTTTTTCATTGATTTTTCAGATTAGCCGATAAATAGTTAGAGTTATGTGTATGAAATAAACAAATCTTTCTTATTTTTAAATTGTGAACTGTCTGTTCATCTATCCTGTAGTCTGATGACATCGTCACTCCTTAATACATTTTTATACTGTTGGGAGACGCGTGCAGGGAGAGCCAGGTGCCTTCGGGAGACTCTAATACAGTACCTCCTGGTTTAGTTGCTAAAGCTAAAATCCAATCTTCTAATATGTATGTTAGAGAAAGGAGCCATGTGACCTGACTATGTATGGTCTCATTCCTACTACAAACCGAATAAATAAATGGGCTCGGTTTGTACCTCAACTCACTGATGATGTTGACTCCCTTCTACTTGTTATGCTCCTAACTGTGATTGACGAGCTTCCCATCAGTACAAGATGGATAATGTTTGGAAAGTCAAATGGAAATAACATATACCATATGTTCTTTAAAATGATCAATATTATTATTATAACAGTAGTAAAAACCAAATACTGACACTTACAGAACATTATTGAATAATTTGAAGGAAACATAGAAATGTATTACACAAGTACTTCCAAATGTGATGAAATTTGACTTTCAAAAGCCAGCCCTTATGCTTTACACACACAGTTAGGGAACAGGCTTACGCAGTTACTTTTTCTGAACTTGGAATGTCTTTCTTTATATTCTATAACTTTGTAGAATTATACATCAAAAGTCCTTCATAACCACTCATTCACACCAGCTGTCACTCCTTATTACTACTATACTACCATAATTTATGACACAGGCATGTGGTTAGGATTACTGTGAAATTTGAAAGGCAATATTTGCTGAAGGGTTTGCACAGTCTGACACAGGAAGTGGTATGGTATATTTATTAATTTAAACAAGATTATTACAATTGGTAAACATGTCAGACTCTACCAAAGGTGGAAATGAAAGAAAGTGGAGGAATTGGAGCAGTCACTGGAGCTGCTGCCGTGTCTCCAGTAACACATTGGGGGAGTAGATCTGCCTGGCGATGGTGGTGCTGTGGAAGAGCTGCTCTTTGGTGTGGAGATCTGTCCTTGTAGAGCTTCATTAGAGAAAGATGGAGGTGTGGGTCTGTTCATTGAAGGAGGGGGGCATTCTAGTCACTGGTTGAGTGGTTAGTTAGGTGGATCTATTTACTGTTGGAGGGGGAGGTCTATTCATTGGTGGATAGGTGTGTCTGTCTAGTGGTGGATAAGGAGGTCTATTCATTGGTGGATAGGTGTGTCTGTCTAGTGGTGGATAAGGAGGTCTATTCATTGGTGGATAGGTGTGTCTGTCTAGTGGTGGATAAGGAGGTCTATTCATTGGTGGATAGGTGTGTCTGTCTAGTGGTGGATAAGGAGGTCTATTCATTGGTGGATAGGTGTGTCTGTCTAGTGGTGGATAAGGAGGGCTATTCATTGGTGGATAGGTGTGTCTGTCTAGTGGTGGATAAGGAGGTCTATTCATTGGTGGATAGGTATGTCTGTCTAGTGGTGTATAAGGAGGTCTATTCATTGGTTGAATTTCAGATCGATCCATTGGTGGATGGAAAGGTCTATTCATTGATAGGAATTCATTCATTGGTTGACCAGTAGGTCTATTCATTGGTTGAATGGCAGGTCTATTTGGAGGAAATGCAGCTTCCTTCATTGGTTGAGCAGCAGTTCCACTCACAGATGAAAAAGCAGATGCATTTATTGGTCGGGGGGCAGATCTCTTCTTAGAAGAAGCAGAACAGGAAGATCCTGCCATCAGTGTGACCGGACTTGATGATGGGATTCCAGCTGCTGCATTCTTCTGAAACACAAAGCACTCATCAGCATCAATAACTGCAGTTCACAAAAACATGCATCCCCTTGCAAACAAAGCAACTTCATTTCCAGAAAGATGTGCAGCAATTTCTAGATTGAATAATAGACAGTTTGTTCAAAGCCTTATCAGAAGAACAAGTTAATAAAGACTGACAGAATGAAAGAGTAACCACACAAAGTCATTCCCATAAGTATCTAATAATCTCTTGACTTTACCGGATCATCCAATGGAGTTTCACTTGCAGTCAGAGGTTGGACACAGGCTCCTGGGAAAAGAATAGAATTCAAATCCATTAAAGCAATGAAAGTGAACTAGTTAACTCTTTAAGCAGATAAAATAGTTCCTTACAGACAATCAGAGCAGCTCAGTACCTCCTTAGGCTTAACTGTGAACATATCTTTTTATTGATTTAAAGACCTTTCTGAAGTTTGTAAACTTGTAAGATTAGCAGTGATAACATTAAATAATTCTATATTCCAAAGAGTAACAAAAGCAGTCACTCTGAGGGGGAAAAAAAAAAGATTCTCCTTAACTATAATCTGCCAAGAACCAAAAGGAACGATGACCTCAAGCTCTGTATATACTGTAGCTGTTGAACTCTAATAAATTTACATATTATGTGGGGCACCCAGATTAGCTTTGCATTCCTCTGACACATGATGATGGGATACATTTTGAGATCATTTACTGTATTCTCAAATCTTTATAAAATGCATGTATGAAATAATGAATGAAAACATGGCCTGACTTATAGAATTAAAGACATTGTGCACACCACTTAACCATTCAATTCGTAATATGCATGGCATTTCCACCGGTAGTGTGCAATGAAAAAGATATACAGCAGTTCTTAATCAACAGGCAGTATGTGTACATATTAATACAATAATAAAACCAGCTCTCACTGCTGTGCTGGGGGAGGCTCTGTGTCACTCGGTGGGTGGGGGTCAATCGAATTGCTGAAGCTCTTTGCACATTCCCAAGCCTGATGTGAGCCTCGACTAGTCTGAAAAATAGGAAACTATTTCAGCCACTGAACCTTAATGGACAATGTAAAATGATACAAAATGTAATTCAGGGCAGACGCACTTTTGTCGAAGGTTTGCATTTTCATCCTTCTGCACTTGCAGAGCCCGTTCAGCAGCTCGTTTCTGAAGCTGTGACAATACAGAGAGGGATAGAGGGTAGCATTAGGAAGCAACTCTGCTTAAAGAGATCAGCACTGTTCTGTGAAATGGAGGAGTCACAAAACACTTACCCATTTCTCATGCACTGCCTTCTCACAAGACAGAGTCTATAAGAGAGAAGATTCATTTCTGTCAGGGCATCGAAAACATAGATGTGAACTTTGCAATTTAAAGGGGATCTCAAGTAGTTTTTGTGTGTGTGTGTGTGTTACTTGTTCCCATATTCTGCTACAATTGTTTAAGTAAGTTGTGTGTTTTTATTTTTTCGACATCCTGACCACTTTTTTACACTATTAAATTGCACTACACTGTGCTTCGTTTCCAAGATGGCTTCACAAGTACCCTTCAGAAGAATGTCAGAACTATAGTTCCCATCATCCTCTTGCTCATGTATGAATGATGGGGGTGATGGGAAATGTAGTTCTGACGTTCTTCTGAAAGGTACATGTGAAGCCATCTTGGAAACAGAGCATGTAGACTGAAATTTAATAATGTAAAAGGTGGTCAGGATGTAAAACAAATTCAAAATACACACACTTTACTTAAACAGTAGCAACGTATGGGGACATGTAACACATAAAGATTCTCTCTAATTCAGATTTTTCATTCTTAGCCCCCAGGTAAACATTTTGGACAGTTTTCAAAACAATAGTTTCTGTTGTTGACATGATACATGTTTACAGTATATCTGTATTTCTTACAGGTTCAATGATTAACACATAGTGCTATATTTTAACATGCAGTATAGCAACACTGTACACAAAGATGATTCTACTTTCCATAACAATGACTGCACGTAAACTGTACAACATCATTTGTGTATTGCAATTTCAAACGTGGTGCTTTCTCATTGCAAGATATATAGGTATATACAGTGCTGTGTGCAGTGCAATCCCATGTGCTGTATACAGATTTTTTCCATTAAAGGGTATACGTATACTGCTGAAACAACCAATATTTAGTTGGAGGGCATGACGGATTGCCAAACAAACTATAACATTCATTTCTTTGAAAACAGCAGAAAGGCAAACTAAAAAGCTAAATAAAGTTTGCAAATGCACAGAGCATTCCACACTATTCTGCACAGGGGGGATTGGCAGATTTTGACCAACCTGTGCAGCAAGTTGAAATCATGGGATAGGCAGCAGGAAGGTTAATAGCAGTCCACAGCTGCTCAGATCTGATATTCTGCCCTACCTGGTATGCATAGGAATACTGTGTATTCTTTAGTTTCTCCTGGATTTTGTGCAATCTTTCCTTGTAAATCTTTAGTTCCTTGTTTGCCTGTACTGGATTTCCATTGCCTTCAAACAGTCTCTCCTCCTTTTCTCCATGCCTGTGCTCTTCCTGAAGGAGTTTTCTGAAAGATTTTAGACTTGTTATCCACAGCTATTAACCACTCAAAACAGTTGAATTCATTAAAGGGGAAATCAAGTTCCCCACAGCTCTGTAAGTAAGGTGTGTGTATTTGTAAACTGTTCACGCCAGAGGTATTTATTTGTTGAACTCTTTCTTTATGACTTTATTAACATCCCACATGTGTCACCAGCTCCATTACAAACCGTCATATTACTAACTGAAACCCCGCCCTCACAACCTTACTAAGCCCTCTGTCCTTTGACCTGCAGAGTATATGCGGTAACACCCCCAATACTCCACAGAATTTTTTTTTTTGACAACCTGACCACTTTTTGACACTATTAAATTGCAGTCTACAGTGCCCTGTTTCCAAGACACATGTACCCTTCATCGTCTGCTGTATGTGTGATGGGGGGTGATGGGAAATGTAGTTCTGAAGTTCTTCTGAAGGGTACATGTGAAGCCATCTTGGAAACAGAGCACTGTAGACTACAATTTAATAGTGTCAAAAATTGGTCAGGATGTCAAAAAACAATACACACATCTTACTTTAACAGTTGTAGCAACATATGAGAACATGTACAGTAACACACACACAAAACAACTTTATTTCCCCTTTAACAAGGTGAAGTTCAACTCTTAAGACTCTATTGAAATCGACTTGGAGCTGAAACATTTGTCATTGATCTCAAGTCTCCTTTAGTGCTTCACAACTTCAGATGTCCATAAAATGGCAGTTGAGTCTCCTCTGTAGCCCCTCCCAGCAGCATGAATACTCACTGTCGGAGAGTGTTCCATGTTTGCTCATACAGATCCCTCAGTATCTCCAGTTTGTGTTGGGCAGTCTTGAGGTTTCTGTGCTCCAGGTTTCTTCTTTTCTCTGTAACACAGATCCCCAGTGTAATTCTAATGTAATAACTGGGAGGGAGTTCATTATTAGAGAAGCAAGAAAGCGAACAGGACATGTACCTTCCATCTCACGCCTGGCTTTCTCTTCATCTGCTAGTTTGGCCAGATTTCTGTCTCGGTCTTCTGCCTTTGCTGTCAGCTGGATCTAGATTTAAATGAATGGAGAGTACATCGTACACATTCAGAAAACACATCTTTACCACCCTATTTAATGCATGCTTAGTGTAGTTTATTTCGTTTTTGCCCAGCACATGTATAATGTATCTCAATAGTGGGCAGCAGTGTGGAGTAGTGGTTAGGACTGTGGAATCTGACTGGAGGGTTTAATTCCAGGTGGGGGACACACTGCTGCTGTAACCTTGAGAAAGGTACTTTAACCAGATTGCTCCAGTTAAAAAAGAAAATTGTAGAAATGCCTAATTGTATGTAAAAATGATGTGATATCTTGTAATAATTGCAAGTCTCCCTGGATATGAACGTCTGCTAAGAAACTATTAATAGTGCAAAATTGCAGAGCAATTTAATAAAAGCAGCATAAAAAATAATCACCTTCAAATGCTTAAAAAAATGATAGCTATTTAATTACAAAAGCCAGTTAATTCAAATGGACTAGAATGAATTTGAATGAATTAGACTTACCTGTGAAACGATGTTGATCTGTTTAACTGTCTTCTTCATTTGATTCTCTGAAAGAGCAAATGTGTTTGTTCAAACTCCAGTTTGGTGGTACTCAGCTCTGGCCCTCGACATCCATACCAGTCCTGCTCTTTATTCTAATCAGGTCCACACTACAAAACCAATCTCGAGAACCCAACTCAAAACCGTTCTGATTAGTCTAGCTCAAAGTGCCCACACTGAAATACCTCTTTCTCTTTAGTCAGTATTAATGCATTCACACATTATTAAAATAGTGTGGTTTCATTTCTAGCAGTGCAGTGGCTAATAGGACTTAATACACTATCCCACCATGCACTAGCTAGTGTTTGCAAACAAGAAAATGTGGATTTTATGCTAGTAGAACAAATTGTGCTTCTGACTTTCCTGAAAAAATGCAGTCACATATGGCAGTAGGTCCTTTTATATGTAATTTATTTAAATAACGTTTATTTTACAAGTTAATTAACGTTTATTTGACCTAAAACCTGCTTCCTACAATGTTCTGATGTTAACAGCAACAGCTCGCCACCTCACACCAGAGTTTACACCCAGTTCCCCTAAGGCAGTGCCTGTTTGCATGAAACATCTTAAGACTATTTCACTTATTTCACTTTATTTATTTTTTACCATCGAGGCATCGTTTTTTCCATAACGCAAAAAAAAAAGAAAAATGCAAAGAGGTATTTTTAGTTATAGCCTACACGGAAATGAAACAATTCTCCAGTCTATCTCCATATCATTATATGTTTATAACTTAATACTTTAATTATACACATTTCAAATGATCTGTCTCTAACCATCTTTCATAAACAAACTGCTTTCAACGTCACGTTGTGAACTCCTTGCGCGAAATCATTTAAGAAATGTAAATATTTGCAATAGCCATGCGCCACACGTAAACAGAGGATTCTGGGATATTGGAGGATACACAATACGTAGATCGGTATTACAACGTCCAGACATATGATAATGCGCACTAACTGATGCGACCTTATTTAGAACCGGACTGTAAACCACCTCCTGAGGTAGTCTCAAGTCTGGTTCTCGAGGACGGCATTAAACGCTCTGTAGTGTGGACACAAACCGTATTTAGCACTTTTAGGTGGTTTAAAAGCAACTAATACGGATTAAATATTGATCAACAGGTTCAGTGAATTAGAATTAGAATAGAGAGTATGGAGTAAAATCCTTGCACTGGACTAGATGGACTAGATCTTAAGGGCCAGTTTAGCACCACTACTCTAGCCCCCACCCCCTTAAATATTCAGTTATCTGCTGCATTGCTCGGGGATTACACTGCACCTGGAGTCTCACCATTGACATTTCCTTCCTGAATCGTCACAGTCTCACACTGAGCATCTGCCTTCAGACCTCCCAGCTTGCTTATCTGCTCATATAAAACCTGTAGATTGTAAGCAGTCAAAGTCGTACACAGTTTTCATAAATGAGTCATTTACATTGAATTAAAACCATTTGAGATTAAATAAATAAGTAACATTTAATAAATAAGTTACAGTATCGGCCTGAATTTACGGCGATTTCGATTTTCAAAGAAGAGAAATTTGGAGGATGTACTTTTTGTTTCTGAACTACGTATACAGGAACATTCTCTCTTTCCAGCAATACTGCCCCTTTTAGTCTGGCTGCTGACTGGCGGAGCACTCGAGTGTGATTTGACGAGTTTGTCTTTTTCAGCTTTGTCAGCAGGTCACTTAAGAAGTAGTCTTTTGTTTTTATATATTACATTAAGCAGTGGTGTACCTCAATGTCACAGTCTTTGCAGGCTATGGAATCTGCCATATCTTTGGAAATCTTTTGGAGCATTTTCATTTCCTCAGTAAGCTTACTGCGTTGTTTCTCCCCGTCTTTCACCTCTTTCAGTAGCTAGAAAACAAGAATCCTTCAGTGTTAAACATTGTGTTCCAGCACAGAGCAGTCCAGTGCTCTACACATATACGGGTGTGTTCTCTTGTATAGAATACAAGAGTTCTACTTGCCTCTTCCTTCTCGTGGTTTAATCTTTCATTCTCTTCCAGAGTCCACTGCAGCTTAGCCCGGAATTCAGCCTCTTCAAGACTGTCCTTTTCCAAAACTCCTGCTGCCTAAATTGGTTTCATATCCAAGAAATGGTATAGTTTACATACGGATACAAAACTAGATCAAATCTTTTAAATAGCCAGTATACCAAATTATCTTGTTATAGATAACATCAAACCAACTTAGATATATGGAATATGAGTGTAGCGTTGGAGATTTAATGCCTTTAATGTGTTTTTTGTTGCTTTTCCAGTAAGTGTTATGTCACTCTTGTTCAATTAAGGGAACATTGAGCGATGGAGACCATGTCTAACCACTGCAGCTCCCATTGACTCCAAGTGAGAGGCGAAGACAAGCACATGCGTCCACCGAAACGTGCTTCAGGCTGTCAGGCCATCCGCTTTCTTTCACTCTTTCTTTCACCGTGAAGTCAACCTTATCTATCGGGTCGAAGGAAATGCAGTTCTGGTTGAAAAACAGCCGGCTCGCAGGTGCCCAGTTACCACAGGAGTCTCTGGTGTGTAGTGATGAGACAAGGATTACTCTGTCGACTGAAACCCTCCACACTTGAGCGCCGCTCGGCCAATTGTACTCTACCACCTGTATGCAGTCCTGCTGGGTCACTTTTTTCATTTTTGTCCAAGGAATGATAGAGCACCACAGTAGATACTGTGATACAATGTACTATATGTGCTATTATGCATATATATATATATACACACACACAACATGTCTGCATATATTTCTAAAGAAGGCTTACATAGCGTTGCGTTTAATTTAATTTGTAAAAAAAATACAAAAAACATTTAATTTTGGATAATTTTGCATAATTTCTCTTTTTTCTGTGCACAATTCCCTGGGTTTTAACTGGGCAACAGAATAACACCAGTCATACCTTCAATGGTTCTGCATTCCATGATTCAAAGATTTTCTCGCAGCTCTGAATGGATGTTTGAATCTCAGAAATCTATTCAAAATAAAAGAGGATACAGTGGAACTAAGAAACAAGGTGTCATCTTTATGTTAATATCGGAGTAAGTGAATAGAAACTACATTGCTAGGCAGTAAACTTGTTAACTGATCAAACTTACCAGTTGTTCTTGATTGGCCCGCTTTGTCTTGTGTTGCTCTAGGGCAGACTGTAAGGCTCTGAGCTGTTCCTCTGCGGATTCATTCACACGCTGTAGATATTCACACATGCCCTTTTAGGTGAAGGACAAAACAGAAAGATTCAAACAGTGCTCCAATTCCACAGCATTTCAGGGGGAACTCAAGGTTTTTCGTGTGTGTGTGTGTGTGTGTGTGTGTGTGTGTGTGTGTGTTACGTGTTCCCACATGTTGCTACAACTGTTTAAGTAAGGTGTGTGTATTGTTTTTATTTTTTGACATCCTGACCACTTTTCTGCACTATTCAATTGCAGTCCACTTTGCTCTATTTCCAAGATGACTTCACATGTACCCTTCAGAAGATCTTCATTCTCATGCTCATGTATGGATGAGGGGGGTGATGGGAAATGTAGTTCTAAAGTTTTTCTGAAGAGTTCTTCCGAACAGAGCACCAGAGACTGCAATTCAATAGTGGTCAGGATATCAGAAGAAATGAATAAAAACAATACACATAACCAACTTAAACATATGGGAACATGTAACACAAACACAAAAACGTTCCCCTTTAATTACATACTTATTCCAGCAGTAGTAATAATACTTGGTAGTTCCAATGAAACTGGCATTTATCCAATTAATGTGGGTTATTACCACACTATTACGCAGTAATAACATGGTAATAACAGGTATGTGTGCACTGGCATCTAATGAGCTGTCCATTATTCTTCATGTCCTACCTGCAGGTTCTTGTTTTCACGTGTAGAAGACTGTGTTGCCTCTTCAGTTTCTTTCAGATGTTTGCCATGTTCCTGAATCTAATCAGAACAATACAGTTCATTAGTAGAGTTCTTGGTTTAGGTTTATTTTCATTCAGACTCATTCACGTTTGTTTGGGTATTTTTTTTGACTTGGTCACTTTTGCAGGGTAAACTGAGTGGTGTTGGTCATGCAGGCAACACATGAACAGTGAGTGTGTGATGTAGGTGAGCTCCTCAAAGCAGCTCAGTAAAATAATCACTTTAACGGTTTGCTCAGTTCTGCTGTCACTGAGCCGCTCAGGGCGCTCCTGAGCATTTCTCATCAGAGATCAGAGTGAGTGGATGGAACGGACACCTGCAGGAAACAAGTGGAGGCGATAGGAAGAGTTGACTAATTGACACTGAAGTCACCGATGATGAATTGGTATGACTTCATAAAGTTAATACATAAGATGGTACAAATGGCTGTTTTCAAATTTTTATCATTTTATTTCATTTTTCTAAATTTAGAGCGGTTTTATAATTATTATTACTGGTGCCATTGATATCCCATACGGAAAGGAAATATATTTAATATATTTAAAATATATAGCTTTACAATGCATACATTGTTCCTACATTTTCCATATATGAAACATATATGATTGTGACAGGCTGGCGAGTGGTGACGTCAGGCCAGAATGCAGGACACAGAACCGAGGCTGTAGTACTGCAGGGCAAAAGACACTGCGGCGCCATTTATTCAAACAATAATAAAAATAAATATTTAAACCAAAAACACAAAAGAAAAGGTTTCAACAAAAATAAATCTCGAACGCAAACAAACGCTAAGGTCAGGCTGAGCAACTGCCTTCACTGATCCTTATCCGTTCTTCCTTTTAAATATAGCTCTCACTCTGAACACCCACCCCAGCGCAGCGAGCTGCAGGTTTTTATATACTCAGCCGGGGGATTAACCAGCTACCAATCAGCTGATTATCCCATAGCTGCATTCTGCACGAGTTTTTGAGTTGCCAAACCTCGCCTCTGCCAGAATGTACACACGTGCACGCACGCACACACGCCGTCTTTTTAAATAAATAAATACCTATACAAAATCATAATACAACATGACAATGCACAATAACGAAAATGAAAACACATTTAAATGTACAGGGCTCCTCGCCCTGTTACAATGATCCATATATATTTACAGATATATTGAAAATGTATTTTCTTTCTGTATGGGATTATTGTTCGTTTTTGGATCAGTCCTGCAATGTTGGTATTAAACACCAGATAGCCAGATATGAGGTTTAGTCCAAACAGAGTGCCAAACTCAGGGCTATTTCATCTACCATAACCTCAGAAATACAAACGAGTAAAGAATTGTTATTCGCCATTTTAAACATCGCTCAGCGCTTTCGTGTAGCAGAGCATTAAGTCAATTTCAAATCAGATCAGTGTTCTTTCTTAGCGGCTCACTTACTTAACACACCCACTGTTAAAATGTGTGAGCCGTTTAGAATATGTGAGCAGACACAGTGAGTTGAGTGTTGCACTTTCCCAACTCTTTCTAACAAAATGTAGAAACCCAAATCCATTACCTTTAAACACACACACATTCTTGCTGGTCAGAAAAAGGCACTGCAGACAGCTAGACGGGTTACCAGCGGATTGCTCGGATAAGAGAGGTGTTTGGATAATTGAGGTTTTAGCTCTTTGAGCCGCAGTGGTTTAATTATGAAACTACAGATTCTTCATTTTTTTTCCTGAAAATGTAGTGTGATTTCTTGCTGTAACCATTGTTTAGTATGTGTTGGTGGTGCCCTCTAGTGGACAAAATTGGAAACAGACAAAATAAGTGACCTCACAGTTGCTAAGTTTAGCAGAATCTGTGTTTTCTTGCATGTATGCAAAATCATCCGATATCTGTTACAGGTTCGCTTTTTTTCAGAGTTTTGTTTCTTATGTGAAATAATGTTTAGAGTAGGAAAGCATTGAACATTTCTGAAATTACAACAGTATGCTGTATTTTTTTTTTTAAGTTATATCACAAAAATGTAAGCTACTGTGCCTCAAAGGGTTAACCAGTTTAATTATTGTGAATCTTTTTCTCTTGCTGCCCTTCACTTTACAAAGTCCATCCTGTGCTTACCGTGTGTTTTAAATCTGATAAATGACCAGCAGCTTGGCAAATTTCATCTGACAGCTGTCTAATTTTTTGGTGAAGCTGTATTTCTGTCACTAAAATAAACCAGAAATAACAAGAAAATATAACTTGCTGACAGCCATTTCAGTACAGCAAGCAAGACATAGACATTAAATAAATCATTTTAAAATGTACATTGTTTTTCCATTAGATAAATACATACAATTGTTTATTTAAAAAAAAAAAAAAAAACAGAACAAAGAACCCTGAATCCTATTGCTTCACACTATTGTAATAACACTTACGTTGGTACATTGGCCTTTTGATCTGAAATAAATACATAAAGGAAAATATGACTAATTTTTCTGTCAGCTGTTTTTGTAAGAAATACGGTCTTTGCTGATACATTCATATATGTTAATTGAATAATTATAATAATCTATTTTGTTACCAAAGCAATTTACAATGAGTTATTTTACATGACGATTCCCCCTTACCCAGGGCAACTTACAGTTGTTACAAAATATGTACATTTAAAGAATTACAGTACAATTTAGAGAACAATATACAATCATTTCAACTTTTACTGAAGCAATCGAGGTAAAGTAACTTGCTCAGTGTCTCATCTTGGATTTTAACCCAAAACTAAAATTAGCAAGACCACTTGGGGATATTTTCAGTAGTTGTCTGAATCCTTTTTTTTTTTTGGAATCGTATCATTAGTTAAATGAGGAATCACCATGAGAACCCCTTCTGTCAAACTGAATTCAGTTTCTTTACTCACTGCGAGCACAGTCCTCCATAGCACCACAAGGAAGGAAATGTATCCTATCAGGAAGGTAACCATCACAGGTTCCCAGGGAAACCCAAAGAAATCAGGTCCTGGTCTCCATTCAGCAGGCAGGGTCCCAACAAACTAAAACAAAACAGAGAACAGAGCATTGTAAACCTTCTCAAATCTGAGGCTGCTTCAGCAGTGATCAGCAGCAATCAGAGAATCAGCGCTGTACACAATCAGAGAATCAGCGCTGTACTCAATCAGAGAATCAGCGCTGTGCACAATCAGAGAATCAGCGCTGTACACAATCAGAGAATCAGGGCTGTACACAATCAGAGAATCAGCACTGTACACAATCAGAGAATCCGCGCTGTACACAATCAGAGAATCAGCGCTGTACACACTCAGAGAATCAGCACTGTACACAATCAGAGAATCTGCGCTGTACACAATCAGAGAATCAGCGCTGTACACACTCAGAGAATCAGCACTGTACACAATCAGAGAATCAGCGCTGTACACAATCAGAGAATCAGCGCTGTGCACAATCAGAGAATCAGCGCTGTACACAATCAGAAAATCAGTGCTGTACACAATGAGAGAATCAGCGCTGTGCACAATCAGAGAATCAGCGCTGTGCACAATCAGAGAATCAGTGCTGTACACAATCAGAGAATCAACACTGTACACAATCAGAGAATCAGCGCTGTACACACTCAGAGAATCAGCACTGTACACAATCAGAGAATCCGCGCTGTACACACTCAGAGAATCAGCGCTGTACACAATCAGAGAATCCGCGCTGTACACACTCAGAGAATCAGCACTGTACACAATCAGAGAATCCGCGCTGTACACACTCAGAGAATCAGCACTGTACACAATCAGAGAATCTGCGCTGGACACACTCAGAGAATCAGCGCTGTACACAATCAGAGAATCAGGGCTGTACACACTCAGAGAATCAGCACTGTACACAATCAGAGAATCCGCGCTGGACACACTCAGAGAATCAGCGCTGTACACAATCAGAGAATCAGGGCTGTACACAATCAGAGAATCAACACTGTACACAATCAGAGAATCACCATTGAAGTTAGTTAGCTTTTCCTCACAGCTCATTAAAAAGAATACATAAATAACATTAAGAATACAAAGCAATCAAGAAATCTCTCTCTCTCTCTTTATATATAACTCTCTCTCTCTCTCTTTATATTATTTATTTAGGTTAATAGAAGTAGGAATAAAACTCTTGATAAATCTTGGTCTTTTAGACAGCAGTTTTACAAACCAGTAACATAAGGAGTATTCCAGGTCACAGAGACTCTGCGTGCCTCACGCAGAATCGAACCATCACTTAGCTTTGTAAGATTAGGAGAAGGGGCCCGGTTGCACAAAAGCTATTAAAATATTTTAAGACCACTTTCTGGGCTTCAACTTAATAAATATTTAAGACCAAAATAAATAAGACCTGTTGCACAAAAAGTCTTATTTTCAACCTGGACTTAAATTGAAGTAATTATGTAAACCTCCTCCTCAGCAGGCTTAAATGGAGGGAACAAGCTGAACTGCTATCTGAGTCTGTCATACAGCATCTGTTTCAACATGTGGTTGCCAAAGAAGAGACTACAGTATAGTGAGTCATTTTTAATGTACCTGTTGCTAATAACGTGCATCCTCTATTCAATTTCTTCACTTGCCACAATTGCATTGCAAACAAGACATTTCCCCCCAAAAATATATCAATTTAGCCAGCAGTGTTTTCCTTTTTTCCCTTAATTTTAAGTAATTTCCAATACGAGTTACACCAGCAGCCATGTTTATTTTTCAATTCAACCTCAAAAAAACAAGACTGGTCTTCGTTACTTAGCAACAGCAGTTTAAGCCCAGTCTTACGTGAGACCTGCAAGGTTTTGCTTTGTGCAGCAGACTTATTTAGAGGTCTTATGTTTGGCCTTTTTACACTAAAATACAATTGGCCCAGGAAGTACAATCATTTTCGCTGCACTGCAAGAGACTTTGTTAGGATGAGCAACAGAAAGTATGACGATATAACAGATATTACCATATGTCAACAGTGGATCAGTTCCAACCCTTTCTAACTCCAGCTCAAGAGCCAAGCTTATCCTTCAATGCAATCCTAGATACAACCTTAGCCTAGTTGGTTTTGGCTAGTACAATGTTGGATATTTCAGGTTACTTTTACATTTGAATAGGTAACTAAATCAGGTAATCAGGTACTGGTAATGGAAAACATTTACTGAAAAATGGCTATGAAACATAGGGCTGGTTTCACAAACCCCAACTAGCACTAATCTTGGACTTCCCAACCTAAACTAACATTGAGTAGTCCAGGATTAGTGCTAATTGGGGTCTGGGAAACCAGCCAATAAGGTTTACTTTTATAGATCCTTTGATAGTATAGTGTTTCAAAGCACTTAATGCAACAATTTACAAGGCTCCTTCTATTAATACTTTAACATCCCTTCTGGCTTTTTAAATGTTTCTTATTGTCTGTTGTTTTTAATGCTTGTGTTTGTTTTGTTGTGCTTTTGTTTTTATTCTGACTTAAAACACGACTTTTAAGTGCTGTTTGCTATTGTACAACTTTGTGATTCGTTGAAAAGCGCTCTATCATTTTAATAAATGATTATTAATTATTACAGTTGAGTTCAAAAACAAATGACGGTAAAATCAATTACCATATAAAAACAATGATTGCAGTAACAATAAAACAATGGCAATGTAATACAATGAATTATAATAGAATTAAGCAAACAATTATAAAATCCATCAGTATTAGTACATCAGTACAACTTTCTATAGCTTTCCAAACCCTCCTACTACCTCTGTCCATACTTAAATCCCCCCCTTAACTAAAGAAGTACTACAGCACTGAACATACCTCAATTACTGTCCTAACCAGCACTGAACATACCTCAATTACTGTCCTAACCAGCACTGAACATACCTCAATTACTGTCCTAACCAGCACTGAACATACCTCAATTACTGTCCTGACCAGCACTGAACATACCTCAATTACTGTCCTAACCAGCACTGAACATACCTCAATTACTGTCCTAACCAGCACTGAACATACCTCAATTACTGTCCTGACCAGCACTGAACATACCTCAATTACTGTCCTAACCAGCACTGAACATACCTCAATTACTGTCCTGACCAGCACTGAATGGAGGGCAGATAACGGTCCCTTTGCCACATAGTGTGGAGAGCTGTCTCCTTTGGAATCCATTGAGAAAATAAAAAAACTCAACAGTCCAGGGACGAGATTTCTCTCACAACAATGCGTTTTCTATCAATAAAATAAGTTTAAAATAATAATTCTTAGTATAAATAATAGTAATAATAAAATGAGATGTTACAAAATAAATATAAAAGTGACCTTCAAGTGAAACGAAACTGTTGCGGATGATTAACATTACAATGTTGTAGCTAGGATGCATAGAATGTTGTCTCATATGATGTCACAATGATGTCATAAAGATATCACCATGAGGCTTACTGTAGGTTTAGGTTTTTGATGGCATGACAACCATTTGTTTTTGTTTAAAGTAGATCTAAGGCAAATTCCTATTGATGTAATTGTGTTCCATGGATTGTGACATCACCTCTGTTTGCATCCTTATATCTTTAATAATATTGCATCTTTATTGAATATAGCACCTGTAGGGATTAAAGACGAGGTCAGAAGTGGAGATTTCAATCAAGCTGTGTTTATTCTGAGATCTCAGGAGAAGTACAATTCAAGCAAATTGACAGAGTAGGTCTGCCCATAGACATCAAGCACTTCAATATATATATATATATATATATATATATATATATATATATATATATATATATATATATATATATATATATAGTACAAGGGAAAAAACAATTCTAATTGTTAGGCTAATTTCACTGTCTGCAGCCTTGAACTTTGTACAGAAATGAGTTGTTTTGGCTTTAACATTCCCCACACTCAAACAAACACACACACATGCTGACTGACTCGAGTGGTGTTTTAGTTAATCTCAGGGATCGCTGTCATACTGACTCGAGTGGTTTTGTAGTTAATCTCAGGGATCGCTGTCATGCTGACTCGAGTGGTTTTGTAGTTAATCTCAGGGATCGCTGTCATACTGACTCGAGTGGTTTTGTAGTTAATCTCAGGGATCGCTGTCATACTGACTCGAGTGGTTTTGGCTAGTACAATGTTGGATATTTCAGGTTATTTTTACATTTGAGTAGGTAACTAAATCAGGTAATCAGGTACTGGTAATGGAAAACATTTACTGAAAAATGGCTATGAAACATAGGGCTGGTTTCACAAACCCCAACTAGCACTAATCTTGGACTTCCCAACCTAAACTAACATTGAGTAGTCCAGGATTAGTGCTAATTGGGGTCTGGGAAACCAGCCAATAAGGTTTACTTTTATAGATCCTTTGATAGTATAGTGTTTCAAAGCACTTAATGCAACAATTTACAAGGCTCCTTCTATTAATACTTTAACATCCCTTCTGGCTTTTTAAATGTTTCTTATTGTCTGTTGTTTTTAATGCTTGTGTTTGTTTTGTTGTGCTTTTGTTTTTATTCTGACTTAAAACACGACTTTTAAGTGCTGTTTGCTATTGTACAACTTTGTGATTCGTTGAAAAGCGCTCTATCATTTTAATAAATGATTATTAATGATTACAGTTGAGTTCAAAAACAAATGACAGTAAACCATATCAAAACAATGATTTCAGGCAGACTTCCCAGCGACAGCGTGTGGAAGCGACATCGTGGGAGAAGTACAGTCGTGGACAAGTACAACGCAGTTTGAAAGCAGGTTGACAGTTGCAGAAGCTACACTAAACTAAAAAAAAAAAGGTCTTCAAGCCAGTAATCTGTGACAACTGCATGATGTGGGAAATCCGAGAAAACCCAACAGAGCTCAACCAAGTTTGTGTAAAGTGCTACACGATCCAGGACTTGCTTCAGTGATTAAGCCTGCTAGAAAAGGAGCTGGAGGAAATGAGACAGCAACAGGAGCTTGAGGAGCTGACACACCCACAATTCATGGAAGTCTGCACCCCTAGCAGACTGAAAGCCACCACGGAGATGGAAGAGAGTCGAAACAGCTGGGTTCAGATAGGCAGAAGCAGGGAAAAAAAGCAACTTTGTCAAACACAACCACCAGAAATCCAGACATCCAACACATTTGAGCCACTTCAACATTTAGATGACCAAAACCAACATCAAGAGAATGAAAGAAACAATACCCAGGACCCTATAAACAGTGCTGACCAGGCAGCAGAAAGAAGGGAGGTCATGATTGTTGGGGACTCCATACTGAGAAACACAGCAAGTTCAGTTTGCAGTTTGGACCCCCTTACTACAACAGTGTGCTGCCTTCCAGGAGCCTCAGTCAAGCACATCACTGAGAATGTGGACAGGCTCCTGGAACGAACAGGAGATGACCCGCTAGTAGTCGTCCACATTGGTACAAACAACATTGGAAGAGACAGGCCAGGATCCCTGCAAAACAAATTCAGAGAGCTAGGAAGGAAATTAAAAGACAAGACCAAAACTGTGGTATTTTCTGGGATACTGCCGGAGCCTTGCAAAGGACCATATGGACAGCTGGAAATACAAAATCAAAATGCGTGGCTGAAATCGTGGTGCACACAGGAAGGCTTCACCTTTCTTGAACATTGGAGCACTTTCTACAACAAGAACTATCTATACAGGTGGGACGGACTGCACTTAAACAGAAAGGGAACCAATCTACTCGGAGAAAGGATCCTTCAGGGGGTCCAGAAGCATTTAAACTAGAAAGGAAGGGTGGAGAAAACAAAAAAACAGAAGGGAGACCACATCAAAACAAGGGCAACAACTCAGGTAAGACCACTATTTAATGTATTTATCTTAATGCTAGAAGTCTCAGAAACAAAATGTTAGAACTTGAAGCTACTGCACTAACAAGTAACTACGATGTGATAGGTGTTACAGAAACTTGGTTGTCTGAGAGTGATGGAGACGAATATAATATTAGTGGGTACACACTGTATAGGAAAGACAGGCAGGACAGAAGAGGCGGAGGGGTAGCGCTATACATAAAAAATATTGTTCAAGCCCAGGTGTTAAATCAGGACAAAGAAAGCAATGCAGAATCAATATGGTTCAGAATAATGGACACAAATTCAAAGGGCATAATAATAGAAGCATGCTATAGACCGCCAAATTCAGACGCTGAGCAAAATAATCTGTTGTACAATGACATTCGAAATGCATGTAGAAAAGGAGAATCCATACTAATGGGGGATTTCATCTTCCCCCATATAAAATGGGAAAACCCGATGGGGGGCACGACGGACGAAAGTGAAATGGTGGAAATGACAAATGACTGCTTCCTAACGCAATTTGTCAAGGCACCGACTAGAGGGGAGGCATGCCTTGATTTAGTCTTTTCAAATAATGAAGACAGAATAACTAAAACAGAGGTCAGAGAGCCATTGGCAAACTCAGACCACAACATGGTCTCATTTGAAATATTTTTTAAAACCCCAAAAGTAATGACTAAAGCTAAGGTTTACAATTTCAGAAAAGCAAACTACGAAGGTATGGAACAGAGACTAATAGAAGTAGATTGGAGTAAAATAGAGAAACATCCACAGAAAAAGGATGGCTGTTTTTTAAAAATGTAGTACTAGAGGCACAAAACAATTACATCCCAAAAGTAGACAAATCTAAATCTAAAACAAAATGGCCAAAATGGTTTAATAGATCAATTAAAAAAAATATTCAGCGAAAAAAGGCACTTTACAGAGCGTTTAAAAGGGACCAAAAACAAAGCACACAGAAAGAGTACTTGGAACTGCAAACACAAGTCAAAAAGGAAGTTAGAAAGGCCAAGAGAGAGATAGAAATCAATATTGCTAAGGGGGCTAAAACCAATTCCAAAATGTTTTTCCAATATTATAACAGCAAGAGAACATTCAAAGAGTAGGTTAAATGTCTAAGAGACACAAATGGCAAAATCATAGATGAAGAAAATAGCAAATATATTAAATGATTACTTTTCACAGGTTTTTTACAAAGGAGGACACAGACAACATGCCCGACATGTCGACCTGTTCCTATCCAATTTTAAATAACTTTAGCATAACAGAGGCAGAAGTGTTAAAGGGACTAGGAGCTCTTAAAATAAACAAATCCCCTGGGCCAGATGAGATCCTCCCAATAGTATTCAAAGAAATGAAAGAAGTTATTTACAAACCGCTAACCAAGATCATGCAACAGTCTCTTGACACAG
>NW_026707301.1:0-30040 GCF_902713425.1 Acipenser ruthenus
TTCTATTAACATTACAGAGAACTCTAAAAACGATTTAAAATGTATTTTAGACATTGATAAATGTTACAACAATATTATTTGACTTCATGTGGTTATTTTAAAACCATACACGACATGTTTAGGACTAAGAATAGTCTTTTTCTGTTAAACTGTATAAACGAGGTAGGATTAGCCATACCGCCTACTGCCATCTGCTGGTTGAATTGAATATTGCAGTGGCTGCGACCTGGATATGTGTAATGTACTCTAAAAACGATTTAAAATGTATTTTAGACATTGATAAATGTTACCACTACGTTCTTTGTCTTATTGTGCTTGTTTTAAGACCATACAAGACGTGATTAGGTACAAGAATAATATTTTTTCTGTTAAAAAACTGTATCAATGCTGCAGGATTAAGCATGCCGCAGACTCCTGTCTGTAGCTCGTTTTTAAAATACTAGCATCGGTTTCTAATTATTTTCAAAATCAATATTTTATAAAAAGCGTGTTTGAAAGTGAAAACTAATGTTTTAATATGAATAAAAGTCTTATCGATAGTTTCAACTCTCCTCCATCCGCAGGCTGTAAAAAAGACGCAGTGTAACGAGGCCATGTCTAATTGATCGTTATAATAATAGATATATCGTTATAATAGATATGTTATAAAAGAAGAAAGATTAAACCAAGCATACATTACCTTGTAGAATGACTGGGAATTTACAAACAGTATGAATGAGAACAACAAAGCATATTGCATAAAGAGAATACAAAATACCCTTTACAAAGGGAATCATTTCAGCCTTCACCACGGTATGTATAAAGAAAATCAGCATATCTCTAAACTAGCTGTTTAAAACAGAAAGCTTCCTGTTAAACATAACACCACAGTCAGCATATCTCTAAACTAGCTGTTTCACATTCTTAAAGAATACAACCACCAAAGAATAATATATTTAGAAGCCTTGCGAAAAACATACAAAGAAGCAGTACCCATATATACGTGCACTTTATTTTAGGGTTAATAGA
This sequence comes from Acipenser ruthenus, assembly GCF_902713425.1. Classification (NCBI taxonomy): domain Eukaryota; kingdom Metazoa; phylum Chordata; class Actinopteri; order Acipenseriformes; family Acipenseridae; genus Acipenser; species Acipenser ruthenus. Next base: position 1,009 of record NW_026707301.1, read on the forward strand.
TTCCTTGTATCGGCTCTTCTGTTTATGTTTGACACGTCTGTGGCGTCGGGACAGGCAGACTCAAAACAAGTCCAGAACAGTTGAATAGGGGTGCCGACACAGCTTTGAACTATTGAGGATGTCTCCTGTCTTTGTAAAGCAGCGTCATAAAACACCTTTGCTTAATTTACATGTTAAGATCTCGAACAAACCCCCGGCTGTTTTTGACCCATGACAACGATGTTACTTTTTTTTAAAACCTCTACGCACACCCTAGGTATCTCCACTTGTTCGTTCAGTAACGGTGGTGTACACTTTCAATCGGAGGACTCTTTGAAACGCCATAGATAATTTAATGTTTTTGTGTTTCCTTTATTTTGTGTTTGTTTTCAGTTGATGTTCATTTGTTTTTAAAAGGCGATCTTTCAGTATAGTTTAGTGAATGTTACTTGTATTCATTCTTTCTTTATTTATTTTAATTAAGTCAATTTATCCTATACATATGGAGGCAAGCTTCCATATGTATCCCTCTATGACGGCTGCACGTTCGAGAAGCCCACCCCTCGCTCCGAAAAACACATTTTGTACACGGAATATTTTAGGAATAAATTAAGTAAAACAATAAAATGTTTTTTTTTTTTTATTTAGAAAATAAAACTAACTTATTTTTTTTTCGTTTTTGGCTGGGTTATTTTTGGTACTTCAAGTGCGATTTTGAAGAAAACAAAAGGAAGCACGGTCTCAGTATATGCGTTACTGTCGTGCAAAATCAAATACAGTAGACCTGTTTACTGTAAAAATAAATTAGAAGGAAGTAATAAAGTGGAGTAGGTTCACGCCTCTATCTTATAGGCCTTCTTCAATTTAGGCTGCTAAGATTTCAGTTTACTAAAGACCCTGTATTTATTTATTTATTTTTTGTAAGACGTGAGTAGATTGTAGATAATATATTTCCTAAAAACAATCACTATACTATATTTTTATAAATTAGTAAACGATTACTATAAGCAAGTTTTTTCATTTTAAAATTCTGAGCGTCAAAAGTTTTTACAAGTACTATCATGGACCGTCTTCTGTGTTGAAACTCAACAAGCAAAATAAAATGTCGGATAGTAAACAATTTGTGTACTTAACAAAATGACCTATTTCCCTCTTGCAAAAGGTATGAAATCATCCATCTGATGATATTTTAGAAGAGGTTGTTGCAGAGTATGCAGGATTCAGGTAACACCGCTAGGGTAGGAATACATTTGGCCACCCACGAGTATCACCGTTCCCCTTAATCACTTTTTTCATTATTAAAATACACGTTGTTTTAAGTGCATGTAATAGATGATGCTTGCAAACTCTATGCAGTAAGCTTGTATTGCAGGAGCACATCGGGGCCATGTACAGAACTGCATCTAACTTACTTGGTCAAAACAGATTTAACAGGGCCAGTCCCATGAACGTTATCCTTCACGTTTATTTTTCTGTTACCATTTCATTTAAGGCTGAGGAGTTTATCAAATGTATTAATAAAGTATCACCAGTACAGAACAGAAATAGTTCACTATGATTATGAATAGTAAATTCAGAGAAGCTCTGAAAAACTTTCACAGCCAGTACATAATATAACTCTTTATTTAACATTATTTATAGCATTATCATGTTTCTCAACGGCTATTCTGCACACCATCCAGTTCAAATTCAAACTAATGGAACATATTTTGATGTTCGTAGGAAAAACGGTAAGAGCCCTTAAATAAACAGTAACATAGCTGTTATAAAACAGAAAGCTTACCGTTAAAAGTAACACCACTTATTTATTTTTTTAATTCATGAAAATATTAGTTGACTACAGTGTATTTCTTTAAATAGTAATTTTAGCTGCATGACAGCTTTTTTTTGTTTAAAAATAAGTTACAAGAAATTACATTTCAGTCATTATTTTTACTTCTGTTTTAATCTGTGCTTTATCTGTTTTAGCCATTTTTATTGTACATTTATTTACAGTGTAGGTAGGTTACAAAGCACCCCTGTTAACACTATCACTATCCCCTCCTTCATAAACTTTATATTAACAGGCCAAACACACACACACATATGCCCACAGCAATCAGTACCCCCAAACTTCATCATTAGAAACAGCCTCATAAATATAAAACTACCCAATTGTAATTCCATTTATGTATATAATTATTATGCGGGGGCTTTCAAAGTAGTTTAAACTTGTTTAGACTTGTTTATTTTGTCTCTGTACCAGGGACGCAACAACACAATGAGAATGTTAGCATACAAACACTTGGTGGTGAGGGGGGTGTAAGGACAGTATGGCCTGGTTGATGTAAACAATAGATACGTTAAATCCATTTCTAAGCACAAGCTCCCTGGAAAAGTTGTCCCATTGGTTTTCTGTAATTAAATAAAACATAAAATTATCTCCCTGGAAAAAGCAGCAAATAAAACATAAAAAATATATTATTATTTATTTCTTAGCAGATGCCCTTACCCAAGGGTGACTTACAGTTGTATACAAAAAATACATATCAAGAAGTACAGTATATACCCCTGTGACAGAAATACAATGAGTTCTGGTGATAAATCTTCCCCCCGACCTGTGAGGGCGCTAAAGAACGGGAGGAGAAGTATCTGGAAGGGCTGGCCTGACAGTTCGTTTCCGGGACCGGGAAGTGGGTCAGCCTGGAAGGAAGCGAGACTCTGTTGTAAGACCATATTGATTTGACAGGTAAACGAGGGGCAGCTGCAAGTAATAAGGCAGCTGCAACCGTTTACCTAGATATCATGCGGGATTACATATAGGGGCCAGGGTAACGCTGTTCTTTTCCTTCGTTTGGGTTAAGCCAAGGACCGAGAAGGACGTTAGTTTGTGTTTGTTTATCACTGTACAATAACTGTCTGTGTTTTTGAAACCACCAGACAGCTAAAGCACATCCAGAGTTGTCGCCTTGGGCCAGCACAAGCCGGGTCACCACTGCACGAACTGTCACGGAATAAAAAAGTGTATTCACTCACCAGCAGCACGACTGCACGCACCCGAGAAGGGTGAACGTGTTTTTGTTTTCTTTTTCCAGGACTGTAAACCTGTGTTTTCATCCCCGCGCTCTACACATCGTTGTGTATTGCCGGGGCTTATTATGTATGGTCATTAGACCAGGACTTAAAATAAAATAAAGTTTTTCCACTGGATTATCGTTGTCTGCCTGTCACTCCTGCACCGCATCACCGCTACACCTGTTCCCCTTACTAACCACTTTGCCACAACCCCTTATGTAGGTTACATACAAAAAACATACAAAAAGACTCTTGTATATATTTATAAAAGAAAAAAAACAATGATTTATTTTCAATGTCTAACGTTCGAAATATACACGTCAATTCCACATGTATTACATACATCCTAACTAGTCATATATTTAAAAAACAGCTTTTTTAAAAAAAACAAAAAAACAAAAAACTACATCCTTAATGATAACATCTTTACCGCGTCTCTCGAATTGTCTGAAAGCATGGCCCCCATACTAGCACCCCCTCTGCCCAAGCCGATTCAAAAATATCTCTTTCACTGAAACCTGTAGGAAATCTGATTCAAAACCTGCTGCAGGGTCCGGGTGTACCTTCCTGATACGAATAATTTTGCTCTGGAAAATGGATTTAACGTATCTATTGTTTACATCAACCAGGCCATACTGTCCTTACACCCTGTGGCAATGTGCCCCGCCCCTGTGTGCAATTGTGTGTTATGTGTTGTATGTTGCGTGTGTTAATGTTGGTGTATAGATTGGTACACGGGATATAAACGGGTCTGTGTTTCACGTGTATTTAAAAAGTGTAGATTTGTATTTAGGCACGAGGAGAGCACAAATCACTTCACGTGCTGGTTAAATGTAATATGTGAGCACGGGGTTGCACAGAATTAGTTCACGTGCTGGGATTCAAGTGAATAATTAATTAGTAATTGAATCCAAGCACAACAGTATATATAGATGCACATTTTCATGCAGTCGGGGTTGGGTGTTCGAGAGTGGAGAACGGGTGTGGAGAAGGAGAAACTAAATAGTGAAAGAAAGCGTAACTTTAAGTGTTGTACTCACCGTGTTTGTTTGTCTCCGTGCACCGTTTGTTAAGTGTTTAGTACGTTTTGTTTGTCTATTTATTTTGGCGCAAGTGCCGTGTCCTGTTTTTGTGTTTAAAACCTTTTATTTTCTGTTCTGTTTATTAAATGCTGAGCGAAAGCATTCGCTCAGCTCCATCAAACCACAACTCTCTGTCTGTTTATTTCCTGCATCTGGTCTGACGCCACCCACTCCGGCCGTCTTTGTGACACGTGGTGTCATCGTGGGATAATAGCGCCTCCAAGCGTCAGACCAGGAGAGGGGGTTTTGTGAAAAAAAAAAAAAATAGTAAAGCGAGGATGGGAAGAAAGAGCTGCATGAAGCAGCAGAAGCAGCAGGAGCAACAACAACAGCTGCAGCCCTCATCCTGCATGCCGGGCTGGGAGGAGGACAGCCACAACGGGGCAGTAGCCACCCCTCTACCCCCACTGCCACCAGGTTCCCCACCGTCCCGGGAAATATGGGACTGGCTGGTGCACCCCGAGGGGAACTTCGCCAGTGACCTCCCCTGGGTTATTCACGCGCTGCAGATGCGAGATGGGAAACGATGGGAGGACTGGGAGCAACAACACAACCCGGCATCCGTTCGTGAACTCACCATGGTGGTGCTGGGTACCTAGCTGCAGACATGGGAGGGATGCCTTCTAGTGAGCAAGAGGGAGAGGAGCAGTCGCTGCCCTCTCCAGTACCTGAGTGGGAGGAGCCTGAGCGTCCACAGCCCAAGCGGGAGGAGCCTGAGCGTCCACAGCCCAAGCGGGAGGAGCCTGAACGTCCACAGCCCAAAAGGGAGGAGTCGGTGCGTCCACAGTCCAAAAAGGAGGAGGTCGGGGATGATGGCTGTGAGGTTTTTTTAAAGAACCTCGCGGCAGAGTTATGCCCTGGCTGTGGGGTTTATGGGCACACGTTAGCCATATGCCCCACCCAGTATGAAGAGGAGGAACTAGCGCCCAGACGGGGGGACCGCGAGCGTCCAGCGCCCAGACGGGGGGACCGCGGGAATCCGAAGCCTGAGAGGCAGCTGTTCCCACCTTCACCAGCAGAGCAAGAATGCCTGCTGGTTTCCCCATCACAACCAGCAGAGGAAGAATGCCTGCTGGTTTACCCAGCACAACCAGCAGAGGAAGAATGCCTGCTGGTTTCCCCAGCCCAACCAGCAGAGGAAGAATGCCTGCTGGTTTCCCCAGCCCAACCAGCAGAGGAAGAATGCCTGCTGGTTTCCCCAGCCCAACCAGCAGAGGAAGAATGCCTGCTGGTTTCCCCAGCACAACCAGCAGAGGAAGAATGCCTGTTGGTTTCCCCAGCACAACCAGCAGAGGAAGAATGCCTGCTGGTTTCCCCAGCACAACCAGCAGAGGAAGAATGCCTGCTGGTTTCCCCTGCAAGAGAGGCAGAGCCGCACCAGTCCGCTGCAAGAGAGGCAGAGCAGCACCAGTCCCCTGAAAAAGGGGGAGACTACATGCTGCTCCCACCTCAGTCGGAAGGAGACTACACGCTGCTCCCACCTTCACCGGCAGGAGCACAGCAGCCGGAGCTGCCTCTGCTTCCACCACCTACACCGAAAGGAGCAGAGCAGCCGGAGCTGCCTCCGCCACCTCCACCGGAAGGAGCAGAGCAGCAGGAGCTGCCTCTGCCTTCGCCACCACCACCGCCAGGAGCAGAGGAGCAGGAGCTGCCTCTGACACTTCCAGGAGCAGAGGAGCAGGAGCTGCCTCTGCCTCCGCCACTGCCAGAAGCAGAACAGCAGGAGCTGTCTCTGCTGGCCGTACCTCCACCACGGGGAGTACGGTGGCCGGAGCCCCAGAAAGGGGAGCTGTCGGCCACGAAGAAGGGGGAGGAGGTCTGGAGACCACCAACCCCAGCAGCAGTTTCGCTGCCGGAGATCGTGGGGGAGGTCCAGAGACCTGCTCCCACTGCAGCAGTTTCACTGCCGGAGATCGTGGGGGAGGTCCGGAGACCTGCTCCCACTGCAGCAGTTTCGCTGCCGGAGATCGTGGGGGAGGTCCGGAGACCTGCTCCCACTGCAGCTTCTTTGCTGCCGGCAGTACTGTGGTCGGAGCCCCACCAAGGGGAGCTACCGGCTACGAAGGAAGGGGGAGAGGTCAGGAGACCAGCATCCCCCGCAGCAATTTCGCTGCAAGCGGGGACTAGCAGGCTGTCAGCCGTGCCACTATCGGCAGGGGTGCTGACAGCATGGCCAGCCAGGAGCCCACTGAAGCCTCCCTTCCCAGCCCGAGACTTTGTCCTGGACTGCTGGGTTTTTAAGGGGGGAGGTGGCCGTTGAGGCCATGTGTGCTGCGCACAAGGGGGGGGGGGTATATGTGGCAATGTGCCCCGCCCCTGTGTGCAATTGTGTGTTATGTGTTGTATGTTGCGTGTGTTAATGTTGGTGTATAGATTGGTACACGGGATATAAACGGGTCTGTGTTTCACGTGTATTTAAAAAGTGTAGATTTGTATTTAGGCACGAGGAGAGCACAAATCACTTCACGTGCTGGTTAAATGTAATATGTGAGCACGGGGTTGCACAGAATTAGTTCACGTGCTGGGATTCAAGTGAATAATTAATTAGTAATTGAATCCCAGCACAACAGTATATATAGATGCACATTTTCATGCAGTCGGGGTTGGGTGTTCGAGAGTGGAGAACGGGTGTGGAGAAGGAGAAACTAAATAGTGAAAGAAAGCGTAACTTTAAGTGTTGTGCTCACCGTGTTTGTTTGTCTCCGTGCACCGTTTGTTAAGTGTTTAGTACGTTTTGTTTGTCTATTTATTTTGGCGCAAGTGCCGTGTCCTGTTTTTGTGTTTAAAACCTTTTATTTTCTGTTCTGTTTATTAAATGCTGAGCGAAAGCATTCGCTCAGCTCCATCAAACCACAACTCTCTGTCTGTTTATTTCCTGCATCTGGTCTGACGCCACCCACTCCGGCCGTCTTTGTGACACACCCCCTCACCACCAAGTGTTTGTATGCTAACATTCTCATTGTGTTGTTGCGTCCCTGGTACAGAGACAAAATAAACAAGTCTAAACAAGTTTAAACTACTTCGAAAGCCCCCGCATTTTAATTATATACATAAATGGAATTACAATTGGGTAGTTTTATATTTATGAGGCTGTTTCTAATGATGAAGTTTGGGGGTAGTGATTGCTGTGGGCGTATGTGTGTGTGTGTTTGGCCTGTTAATATAAAGTTTATGAAGGAGGGGATAGTGATAGTGTTAACAGGGGTGCTTTGTAACCTACCTACACTGTAAATAAATGGAAAAATGGCTAAAACAGATAAAGCACAGATTACAACAGAAGTAAAAATAATGACTGAAATGTAATTTCTTGTAACTTATTTTTAAACAAAAAAAAGCTGTCATGCATCTAAAATTACTATTTAAAGAAATACACTGTAGTCAACTAATATTTTCATGAATTAAAAAAATAAATAAGTGGTGTTACTTTTAACGGTAAGCTTTCTGTTTTATAACAGCTATGTTACTGTTTATTTAAGGGCTCTTACTGTAGTTACGTTTTTCCTACAAACATCAAAATATGTTCCATTAGTTTGAATTTGAACTGGATGGTGTGCAGAATAGCTGTTGAGAAACATGATAATGCTATATATAATGTTAAATAAAGAGTTATATTATGTACTGGCTGTTTAAGTTTTCAGAGCTTCTCTGAATTTACTATTCATAATCATAGTGAACTATTTCTGTTCTGTACTGGTGATACTTTATTAATACATTTGATAAACTCCTCAGTCTTAAATGAAATGGTAACAGAAAAATAAACGTGAAGGATAACGTTCATGGAACTGTCCCCGTTAAATCTGTTTTGACCAAGTAAGTTAGATGCAGTTCTGTACATGGCCCCGATGTGCTCCTGCAATACAAGCTTACTGCATAGAGTTTGCAAGCATCATCTATTACATGCACTTAAAACAACGTGTATTTTAATAATGAAAAAAGTGATTAAGGGGAACGGTGATACTCGTGGGTGGCCAAATGTATTCCTACCCTAGCGGTGTTACCTGAATCCTGCATACTCTGCAACAACCTCTTCTAAAATATCACCAGATGGATGATTTCATACCTTTTGCAAGAGGGAAATAGGTCATTTTGTTAAGTACACAAATTGTTTACTATCCGACATTTTATTTTGCTTGTTGAGTTTCAACACAGAAGACGGTCCATGATAAAACTTGCTTATAGTAATCGTTTACTAATTTATAAAAATATAGTATTGCGATTGTTTTTAGGAAATATATTATCTACAATCTACTCACGTCTTAAAAAAATAAATAAATAAATACAGGGTCTTTAGTAAACTGAAATCTTAGCGGCCTAAATTGAAGAAGGCCTATAAGATAGAGGCGTGAACCTACTCCACTTTATTACTTCCTTCTAATTTATTTTTACAGTAAACAGGTCTACTGTATTTGATTTTGCACGACAGCAACGCATATACTGAGACCGTGCTTCCTTTTGTTTTCTTCAAAATCGCACTTGAAGTACCAAAAATAACCCAGCCAAAAACGAAAAAAAAATAAGTTAGTTTTATTTTCTAAATAAAAAAAACAAACATTTTATTGTTTTACTTAATTTATTCCTAAAATATTCCGTGTACAAAATGTGTTTTTCGGAGCGAGGGGTGTGCTTCTCGAACGTGCAGCCGTCATAGAGGGATACATATGGAAGCTTGCCTCCATATGTATAGAATAGATTGACTTAATTAAAATAAAGAAAGAAAGAATGAATACAAGTAACATTCACTAAACTATACTGAAAGATCGCCTTTTAAAAACAAATGAACATCAACTGAAAACAAACACAAAATAAAGGAAACACAAAAACATCAAATTACCTATGGCGTTTCAAAGAGTCCTCCGATTGAAAGTGTACACCCCCGTTACTGAACGAACAAGTGGAGATACCTAGGGTGTGCGTAGAGGGTTCAAAAAAAAAGTAACATCGTTGTCATGGGTCAAAAACAGCCGGGGGTTTGTTCGAGATCTTAACATGTAAATTAAGCAAAGGTGTTTTATGACGCTGCTTTACAAAGACAGGAGACGTCCTCAATAGTTCAAAGCTGTGTCGGCACCCCTATTCAACTGTTCTGGACTTGTTTTGAGTCTGCCTGTCCCGACGCCACAGACGTGTCAAACATAAACAGAAGAGCCGATACAAGGAATCTATTAACCCTAAAATAAAGTGCACGTATATATGGGTACTGCTTCTTTGTATGTTTTTTTCGCATGGCTTCTAAATATATTATTCTTTGGTGGTTGTATTCTTTAAGAATGTGAAACAGCTAGTTTAGAGATATGCTGACTGTGGTGTTATGTTTAACAGGAATCTTTCTGTTTTAAAACAGCTAGTTTAGAGATATGCTGATTTTCTTTATATTATTATTATTATTTATTTCTTAGGAGACGCCCTTATCCAGGGCGACTTACAATTGTTACAAGATATCACATTATTTTTTACATACAATCACCTATTTATACAGTTGGGTTTTTACTGGTGCAATCTAGGTAAAGTACCTTGCTCAAGGGTACAGCAGCAGTGTCCCTCACCTGGGATTGAACCCACGACCCTCCGGTCAAGAGCCCTAACCACTACTCCACACAGCTGCCCTAATTACAACATAAATGTATTCCTTTTACTAAAAAAAAACATGTTATTAAAATACAATGTGTAAGTAAAGAAAGTAAAACTGTAAAGTTGTTTTACAGCTTCCAAGCCAGCAATACAATGAGCAAGGAACGGAGCACACAGCAACAGGATTTTTTAAACTTGTCAGGCAGTCATTTGGTTAAAGGAGGAAGAATATTTTTCAGTGTTTAAAATCTATTGTCACAGGGATGATGCCTGTCAAGTATTCACCAAAACCATTTTTTAAGAGAAGCAGTTATAAAGGTCAGAGCTATAAAGCTATCTTGATGAATGAAGAAACACCATTTATAAAAAAAAAAAAAAAAAAACTGAACTGCACTGACACAGGGATGATGCTTGTCAAGTTTGGAGTTAAACATAGAAATAGTTTTTCAACAAATGCGGTTTTAAATTAAAATGTACGTCAAGTGACCATCTTGTTTTACAGACCATTTTGCCATTTGAATTCTACTGTCCCAAGATGATGCTTACCAGACATTCTGGCTTGGAAGCCTAATAAATGTAAGTACTCAAATGCTGAATGCTGAAGAATGAAAAGATTCACAGCATAATATGGGTGAGAACAAGATAACAATGAAATCAAATTAAGGCTTAAACCAAATCAAAACTTTGATCCACCCTCAATCCCAAATGACATATTTCAGGTGTGAGCTATGATCCAGTTAAATTCAGGAGGAAGTTCTGGGCACTCTGTTACCAAATATGACCCAATTTTTCTGGGCATTTGTTTGTGTCTTTTTAGTTTTGTGCGGTATTCTTTATCAAGAAGTTTCTTAGCCTCTTTGAATGCGTTAGACTCACATCGCCTTGGCCTTATGACCTTAACAGGAATCTTCTCTCCAGGACCAAAGGGGTCATCCTCTTCTCCAGACAAACTTAATCAAAGCATTTCAACTATCGATCAGGCAAATTAATACAATTTGTCTCACACAATGTGGAATATTAGGAATAGTCCTTGATACATTCAGCAAAACTTTAAAGATCTACATCAACAATTTTACAACTATGAAACTAATTTGTTTTCGTCATAACATTTTACCTCATAATTTGACTAAACTGTTTTAATTAAAATCAGACAAAAAATAAAACTATATTCTTATCTTTTCAAAAGTCAATCACAGTTTCACTAACACATTTTCTTCATTGCAGCTATATATGGTACACCACTTGCATCTCTTTTTCCCTTTCTCCTCCGTGCCTCAAGCTGTCTTCTGCTCCAAATGCTTGCTTTGTTTTGCCTTCTCTTTATGGACTTCCAGTAGGTTTTCATTGCAGATAGAAAGTAGGAATGTATATTTACAATGTATATTTACATATGCATTTAGTATTTTACAAAACATATGTAGACAGTAAATTTAATCTACATGTATTGACAATTATGCAATTCCACAATGATGCCTCTGTGTTACTGTTGAACTTAAAAAATCATTTTTATTAAGTTTTAACCAACTAAGTTTTAAAAAAACATCAGATTATGTTTCAACATGTTGAATAACAAAAAGGAAAATGGGGCATAAGTGGAAAAAGGTGGAGTGAGCCCTGTTATTAATGATCACATTTAACAACAATACCTTCAGTGGACTCAAAAGGGCATTATGGGGGTTCCAGTCCAGGAATTTTGATTACAATAAAAAGCGAAAGCATTAAGGAAAAGCAACACGTTACCTTAATAATTAGTACAACGGTCATTAAGAGCACTTAATTTTGGATTAACTATAAAAAATGTTACCTCACTAAACTAATATGACAAAACGTTACTAAACATTTACCATTAATTTCATCCATTGAGGCATCTGACTTTCCTCCAAGGATATAATCCCTGATTTTCTGAGTGAGGTTTATATTCTTTTGACCTAAAATACTTTTTAAAAAAAAACAAAACAAACATAATTTTAGACCTACTGAATTGAACAGTGAAGCGCAATGTAAATTGGCTAGTGTGCTTGTGATTCTGCAGTTTCACAACAATCATTTTATTTCAGATTCAATACAAATCAAAGTATACAATATATTTGCAGACATAGGTATTGGCACCCGGTATAGTTAATTCAAAAGAAAAATCAATTTGTATTACACTTAATAAATTATGGAATAACATTATTTCAGATAAGGGGTGCCAACACATACGTTTGAACAAAGAAGACTACGCAGTGATCTGATTCAAACATTCAAAAATCCTAAAAGGTATAGTAGACCCAGGGGACTTTTTTGACCTGAAAAAAGAAACAAGGACCAGGGGTCACAAATGGAGATTAGATAAAGGGGCATTCAGAACAGAAAATAGGAGACAGTTTTTTTACACAGAGAATAGTTGAAGCTGACACCATGGGATCCTTCAAGAAACTGCTTGATGAGATTCTGGGATCAATAAGCTACTAACAACCAAACGAACAAGATGGGCTGTATGGCCTCCTCTCGTTTGTAAACTTTCTTATGTTCTTATGTTCTTATGTTTGCAACTGTATGCATAGTGACAAAAAATTAAATCTCTTAGCAATGCTTATATAGTAAGTATGGTTTACAACTGTTAAGAACAAATCAGCATGACTGCCCAAAATGTGCAGAAATATAGATCACTTACATTTGGAAATCCAGATGTTGTACATGTTAGTTATTATGAGAAAAAAATAAATCCTAGTGTCAGGTGATCACAATGATAACGCTTAAATATTATTTTAAAATACTGCTAAAATTTCTGTAAAAAACAACATACTCTTCATTGTGTTCCAGGGATCCAGACATTCATTATCTGTGGTATAGTGATTATAAGCTCTATGTACAAGATTCTGAGAGAAAAACAAAATTCAAAAGCAGAAGCAGTATTAGCTTATTATTAGAATGAATCCATCCATCCATTATCATTAACCGCTTAATCCTTTACAGGGTTGCGGTGAGACGGAGCCTAACCCAGCAGACACAGGGCACAAGGCAGGACTACACCCTGGACAGGATGCCAGTCCATTGCAGGCCACCTCACTCACTCGGCAATTTAAAGTGAACAATCAACCTGAACAGCATGGCTTTAAACTGTGAGAGAAAACACACACAAACATGGGGAGAACATGCAAACTCCACACAGACAGACCCCCTAGACCAGATTTGAACCTAGGACCCTGGCACTGTGAGGCAGCAGCACTAACCACTACGCCACCGTGCCGCCCTGTACAGAAAACCCTCCAACAAAATACAAGCAAAATTAAAAACAGAAGTGTTCCCTGGCCGGGAATCAATCGCTAACCACTACGCCACCGTGCCGCCCTGTACAGAAAACCCTCCAACAAAATACAAGCAAAATCAAAAACAGAAGTGTTCCCTGACCTGGGAATCGATCGCTAACCACTACGCCACCGTGCCGCCCTGTTAGTATTAATATTATTTTAATATTTGATAAACCCTGTAAGTCATCTTGGATAAAAGCATCTGACAAATACATGTATTGCTGCTTTGATAGAAGAGTTGCAGGAAGGACGGATGCCAGGATTTCATCTGAAGTCAAATAAATTGGTGTCTGTCACAACATTTCACCTTGCACTGTTGCTGATAGCTTGTGATATTTCAACTTGCCAAAACTTGTGTGGGTTTCTGGGTCACGCAGCAAACCGTGGATGTTCCAAATGCTGGAAAAAGTTTTTTCTGGACAGACTGGTAAGAAAGTCTACAGTGGTTTTAATAAAAATGAATGGCCTGAAAGGACACAGAGTACTCACATGAAGTGGGCTGAAGAAATATTGAATGCAACAACAGTGGCAGATGAAGAATGTTTGGAAAGACAGTATGGTGTGAGATATTAAGCATTGTTAGAACTTCCTTATATAGACATAGTAAAAATGCATATAGTTGACCCAATGCACAATTTATTCCTTGGAACAGCCAAACGTGTCATGGACATTTGAAAAGAACAGGGTGTATTGACTGATTTTGATTTAACATCCAGCAATGACCAATAGATTTTGGTAATATTCCTCATAAAATATACTGAGGGTTTGCAGGGTTTACTGCAGATCAATGGAAAAATTGGACAATATTGTTTTAAATACCTTGCTTCAAAAGAGTGCTTCCAAATGTGCATTTGAATGTTTGGAGATTGTTTAACAAATATTATCCCCTCCCACCAACTCAACACAACACGACCATCATGACAGTAAAAATAGACATAATGAAGCGTTCTTACCTTTATATAAGTTAGTGATCAGTATCAAATATCATGACTTTCTTCCTATGCATCGGGACGCATTTGCTAGGAAATCGGGATTGTCCCGACCATATAGGGACTGTTGGCACGTATGACAAATACGTAATTTAAAAATGTTACATATTTAACATTATTTTGCATTTCAGGAGGTGTTCTTGTTTTGGGAAGCACTACTGTATGGACAACAGGTATACGAGCGATTTTCCAAATGTTAAAGCATGAGTTTCAGTCATGGAAAAAATTGAGCTCGCTGCTGCGATGGTTCACATCAATCACATGATGTACTTGGAAAGTGTTGCTTATACAGTATTATTATTTAGTATTATGTGCTTTGTTGTTTCATTTATTTTTACATACAGTACTTTTTATAATTAGGACAGAAAACGAACAGGAGACTGGTTATCATCATGCATGTGTTTCAATTACAAGTTTGGGAAGAAACAGTACATTAATTAGTTAAAAACTAAAGAGTTAACATCTTTGCTAAACCGTGGTAAATACGTGTAGTTCAATACCAACCAAGATAGCTATTGTAAGAAAGAGAGATCATACAGTATATGTAGGCTACTGTAGATCAGCATGATTTTAAAAATGGTACATTCCTGTAGTGCAACAACCATGTAAGTCATAACGAGCAACGTTTTTCGTTTCTGTATTTGTCCTATCAAGAGGATTTGACAGGGTCCTTTTTTAACATAGTACAAATCTTATCCCTTAGTAATACTATAATGATTTCCATTAAACGAGAGTAGATGTTAAAACTTCATGTTGATTTGAACTCGGCTCTCGCCAAGATAAGCACCAACTAAGACATAGCTTTACAGTAAACTAATGTGATCCATGTGTGTCACCATCCATTTGCGCTTCCTTCCATATAATGATGTAGATATCCTTCTGTCTGGTGTTGATGGCTGAAGTGTAATGCTGGCACCAGGGATCAGCTTATTTGCCTCCCTGGCGCATCAGCAAACACAACAGCCGTGATGCTGGCTCCAGGGATCAACCCCAGTGCGGTCTCCCCAGCGCATCAGCATGACAACCGTCAGGATTGAGCTAAGTAGGGTACATCTCTGGGGTTTTCAAGTGGGCACCTTCCATCCTCTGTGTTTCATCGACTAGCCCACGACACCTCAAGAGGGCTTGACGGTGATTCTGGTGTCCCTGCATCACCCCCCTCCGTCCCCCACTCAACTCAGCCCAGTTTACTTACCCGTACATCAGCGTTTCTTTCTTTCTATTGTGCTTGAGATCCCCAGCCAGAATCTTTCCATCTCAACCACAGCCAGTTGCTGCTCCTCTCTGCTGCTTCAGATAAGTTCTTCACTGTGCGACGCAACTCTTGGCCACTGAATCCGACGTCTCTGAGAAACCACAAATCCTCGATAACCCACTTCCACTGGGTAAACCCGGACTCTCCATCCTCGCTGTTCCGCTTCAGTGGCTAGTGTCGTGGAAATTCTAATAAAGGAAGAGAGACTGCAAGTTCCAAACACACAGGCCTTTATTTCTTAAGTTTGCAAACTGAGAACACTCTCAGCACACAGGGTGCTAGATAATCATCGAGCAGTGTTCCAACATACAGAGTTGGATCAGTTTCTTATATACCTTAAAATTGTCAGCAAGGCAGAGGGTTAGCCAATGATGATTCAGGTATTAGCATATAAGAGAAAACTTGCATACTTGGCATAAAACTAAGCAAGCAGATAAAAAGGATGGGTGGTTTGGGTATACGTGCAAAAAGACACGTCTGGCTCATCCTTTTTTCTCACAGCCGCAGCTGCAGTGTAGGCATCTTGCGGTTCCTTATCTTTAGCAAAGCATACAAGGTTATTTGAGCAAGGTTATGGGAGAACAAAATGCCAGTACATTATGTCGAGTCAGTTCTATTTTCTGTAATATTTCTATAACATTCCCTCCCTTTTGAGACTTTGTCTCAACCTTATTCAGAAAATGGATTCAAACACACACAATAGTACAAGTTAAAACGAGATTTACAAAGTTTAACATGTGGTATAATATGAACAAAGTGACGACCCAACGTATCCCGCTTGCAGATTTTCCCCACTATCTTAACTCATCAGGTCATCTGCCATTTTGTTGAAAGGGTCATCATTTGAATCATTACCCTGGTCATCATTAGTAAGCAGGGGCATGTTTAAAACAGTGTCAACAGTTTTAGTACATAACTTTTTCACGCAGGTTATGATAAGCAAAAACAACAACAATATCACTACATCATATATAAACCAGTGTCAGTAATGTTCAAAGTGTTCCGTACAGTATGGTTGAGCATTGCCCACCAACCATTGTCCGCATGTTTTCGATCATGTTCTACACTCCATGTGTGCAATGTTGTTTTTGTTCTGAGTTCTGTGCGATTTTCAGCGTAGCTGTGGTTTGTAGTATCTGGCTCTTTTTTATTATCTTTTAGTTCAGTTAAGAGCCAGATGAGAAACAGTTAATATGCTGCCAAGAAAAATAACAGTCAGGACTCTGGGGGTCCAAAGCTGACTGTCCCAAGGCCATCCGAGCCGTCTACGTTGTTCCAGGGGGCGATACATCTCCCTTCGGGCTATAGGGCACTTTTCTGCAATGGCTGGCGTGGATACAGGTTGATCGTTCAGCGACTTTCACCGCTGTCTGCGTTGTCAGGAGCACCTGGAACGGACCTGTCCAGAGTTGTTGATGCCAATGCTTCCGGCGGAGGTCTTTGATGATCACCCAGTCCCCTGGCAGGAGCTTGTGGAGCCTTCGGTTCCTTCGGTTCGGGTAGGGCAGCTTTTACCCTGGGAAAAATAGACTTCAGAACATTGTTAAGAGCAGCACAATATTTTACCATTTCATCCTCACATCCCATTAGGGTGAGCCTATTTTGAGGAAAAGGTGTGTTCAGCATCCGCATTGGGCGTCCCGTTAATACTTCATGAGGTGCTAGCCCTGTATTACTGTGCGTGCGTCCACGCATGTACATCAGGGCCAATGGCAATACTGTAACCCAGGAGAGCCCTGTTTCAGCCATGAGCTTAGTTAGTTTAGTTTTTATTGTTTGGTTCGCTCTCTCCACCAAGCCTCCGCTTGCGGGGGTGGTAGCTACAGTGTGTGCGTAAATCAATTTGTAGGCTTTCAGAAATGTTCTGTACCACACTGTTCACAAAATGAGAACCATTGTCAGATGTCAATTTAGATGGCAGACCCCATCGGGGTATAATCTCTCTCATCAGGCTTTTTACTACTGCCATAGCTGTGGCATGTCTGCAGGGGAATGCTTCAATCCATTTAGAAAAAGCATCAATTATTACAAGGCAGTACTTGTAACCTTGGCAAGGTGTTAATTCAATAAAATCCATCATGACATGTTCAAGGGGCCCTCCGGCCTCGGATGAGCTGATACGGACATGGGCGTGCTGCGGCCTACATTGTTGGTCATACAAATCACACATTTAGCACAAAATTGGTTAGCATATGTAGAAAAACCTGGAGCAAACCAAAAATTGTTAACAACATTCACCACCCCTCCCTTTGACACATGGTCTTGGCCGTGTGCCAACTTAGCTACATAAGGGAAACATGAACTTATGAGTAGAATCATAAGAGCATTTGTTTTCCCACAGAGCTATCTCGGCAGGTCCCACACTGTGTTGTAAGTCAGCTACGTCCTGTAAAGAAAATATAGATTCAGTTAAGGCAGGTAATGACACCATTTGGAGCACAGGGGCCTAAGTTGATGCGGCCACTGCTTTAGCAGCAGCATCTGCAACAGCATTCCCTTGAGAGACAGGATCAGAAGCGTTAGTGTGTGCCTGGCATTTACATACAGCAGCGTTCAATAGGGGCACATCAGTGAGATTGGGTCGTGGCTTGCAGACCTGTTCTACTAAGGTGGTGCAATCGTGAGGCTCTCCATTCTGAGGCTCTCCATCGTGAGGCTCTCCATCGGCTTCTGTAGGAAGAAGTGTAGAAAGGTTAAGCACAGTACAGCATTTTAGCACAACATGTGACATGGTCATTAATACATTCTGGTAATGTAATAGACGAGCTGGAGTCAGATGTGCTATCTTGGCCTGTGAAATGAGAGCATGTACTGCATGAGGAACATGTACAGTTAGAGGGCTGTGGTGGGTTATGGAAGGAAGTGACGGAGACAGGCAGCCAGTGAGGTACAACCTGCGCACCAGCAAGGCAGGGCTGGGCAGGGTTTTATTAATATTCCGTATTGCACAAACAAAAATAAGAAACCCCCTTGAATACTAGCGGCTTCTGCCCCAACCATTACTCAGCCTTTCTCCTCTGTCTCGGCCCTCTGTGCACAGCGCTGCCAGTAGTCGGGAGGGTGAATTACAAGAGGGACTCCTTTCACTCCTGTCACAAGGGCACATTGCAACTAGGTCAGCACTAGCCAGCACAGCTTCAGTGGCGGCGGCCACCGCTCTCAAGCAACAGACTAGCCCTCGGGCTACGTTATCAAGGCGCTTAGAGTAAAAAGCCACAGGACGTTGTTTTCCCCCATGCTCTTGTGTCAGTACTGCCGACATGAATCCTCCCTTTTCACAAACAAACAGGTTAAAAGGTTTAGAGTGATCGGGTAACCCAAGACAGGGCGGAGAGGACAAGAGTTGTTTGAGTTTTTTTTTGAGGGCAGTTAGTCCGTCAGGAGTCCAGTCAATTGTGTCTTTCATAGTCATCTCATGGCCATGTATCAAGTCAGCTAGGGGCTGAGTTACTGCAGCGTAATCTGGAATCCAAGCTCTACAGTAGCCAGCCATACCTAGCAACGTCATCATGTGTTTTTTTTTTTTTTTTTGTGGCAGGCTGGGGCAGTGTCAGAATTGCAGTGACATGCTCCAGGCCCAATTTCCTGCCTTCCGGTGTAATATCGTGTCCCAAGTATTTTACAGATGGTGACACGAGCTGCAGCTTTTTTTTTTTTTATACCTTATGGCCATTACAAGCTAGGTACTCTAAAAGAGCTCTTGTATCAGTTTCGCACGTGTGCTGAGTTTCAGAACATAAAAGCAAATCATCCACATACTGGATGAGTTTGCTTCCACCAGGGGGAACAGCTGACAAAACAGTAACTGGGTTTGGCACAATAGGGGCCCTTGCATGTATCGCGTCATTTACTAACCTGAGGTCTTGGACAAATCGCCATTCTCCCGAGGCTTTGCGGACCGGGAGAATCGGGGTGTTGCAAGGCGAGTCTGGGCAGGGCACGATAGCTCCTTTAGAGACCAAAGATGCATGCACAGGAGCAATGCCTTCCTGTGCTTCCTTGCTGAGAGGATACTGGGCGCAGCTAGGCCGGTGTGTGCTTTTTGGTGTGACTGTTAGGGGCTCTGCCCCTTTCATAAGGCCAATATCATACTTATCTTTTGCCCATAGAGAATCGGGGAGGCCGATCACCAAGGGTAAAAACGTGCCTCCCAGTGCCTCCTCAAGGGGCGCATCTCGGTTCTCTGCCCCATGGATTCCCCGTTGGACAGGCGTGACCCAAAAGAAAGGAGCGCAAACAGCGCGAGCACTGGGGGAGAATTTGAACCCGTCTTCACTTTGCCAGTCAGTCACCTGCAACACAGACTTAAGCCAGACACCAGTATCTTTCCACTCTACATCATCGGTTTTTGCTATGCTTATATGTGGCACAGAGTCAGTTGTGTGGTAAAGTAAAAACTGATCGCTATTTAGTTTAATGGCTGCAACACAAAAGCGTAAACCGATATACAAGGCGCTGCACGTAATTGTTTCGTTAGATGGAGGTTGTGCTAACCACTCTCTCTAAAATTCATAATCTCTTGATAAAGGTGAGTACAGGGCAGTGCAATGTAAGGCATAAGGTGATATAAACCCAGTTTCATGACCCCAATGTTGTCGAGCCAATTTAAATAATTCCTCAATTTATTCACCTCCGTTTTGTATATCCCATGAATAGAACCAACTACGGGTCTCAATCATTTGGGCCATCATCAAGGGACACGAGACGGTAACTCTGCTTTGTTCACATTTAATTTCACAATTGAATTTACATAGTAGATCTCGTCCCGCTAGGTTGCAAGGGCAGCATTCTGAGAAAATAAACCGATGCATAAACATTTTCCCTTCATATTGTACGGGTAAAGGCATCATCATTTTCTCCCTCAATACTACTCCCGAGGCTCCCACTGTTTTTACTGATTCATTTGATATCATTGGGTTATGCATAGTTCTAGCATTTATGACAAACATTGCAGCACCAGTATCAATTAAGAATTCAAATGACTCACCATTCACGAAGAGATCAACGGTGGGGGCTTCTTGTGGTTTAGAAAAAGTTAGCACGTACTGCTTGTTCGCTGTTTTGGTGTCAGCTGTCCCTGCCTCGTTTCATTCTGGTTTCGGTTTGTATAGTGATACTTGCGGTGGGGGAGCGCTCTGCCAGTTACTCTCGTTGGTTTGTTGTTGTTGCTGCTGCTGTCTCTGACACTCTCTAGCAAAATGTCCTTCCTGGCCACAATTATAGCAACTAGTGTCTTTATCCTGTTTGTGGAAGTTTCTGTTGCCACCGCCTCCGCTTCCCCCTCCCCGACCCCTCGTCCCACGTCCGCCCCGTCCGCGTTGGTATCCACCTCGGGTTGGTCCTTTGCCCTGATAATAAGCCAGCTGAGCTGCTTGCAATTTAACTCCTTCTTTTTCAGCTTTTGTCTTTTGATTGCTCTCTTGCTTCTGTTGTTGTCTCTTTGGAGTGCTGTGTGCTCTATGTATAGCATCCCAATCGGTCTTAGCAGGGTATTGTCATTTCAATCTGTCCAGCAACTGTTCAAACTGCGGTTGATATTCTCCATCCCCTGCCGGTTTCCACGTCAGATTTTCGTCAAAAGTATCTTCGATGTCCTCCCAGCGAAGCTTTAATTTGCATCGCATAATGTGCCGTATTTCAGCGGCAGAGGGTTTGTATTGACGCACAAGACGGGTCATCTGCTCGCTGAACTGAACTGCATCCTTAGTTGGGTCGGGAAAGTCTTTAGCAATGTCTTTAATCTCATCTTGTCTCCAGGTGCGCTGAATCAGGACCTCTGGCAGCCAGTACGCTGTCAGGGGGGCCATGATAATGGCGTTGTTCAGATTGCCTTTTGGTCCCAACCGTGTAGTGAGCGTGCTGGAAGATCCTGATGTCTCAGGGGATTCTGGCGATGATAAGAAGCTCAGTCCAGGGGGCGACCAAGGGGACCAAGTCCACCGGGAACCGCCTTGGAAACCTGTCGGGTTGCTTGGGGTGGATATCAGAGGCGGAAGTGCGGGCAGCGGACTCTCTGCTGTGGGCGGAGGCTGTTGATGGACCTGGACGGGCCGGTCGGGCCGAGGAGCAGGAGCAGGGGCTGTGGAAACAGGAACACAATACGGGGGGGGGGGGGGGGGGGGGGAAGGGGGGGGCAGTCCCTTTCCTCATCGTAATCTCTGTTTCTCTGTCTTTTTTTTCTTTTTTTCACTTCCTCAGTACTATCTTTCTGACTTGCTTTTACCATTATGCTTTTAGCCTGCAATGCTGTTTGTCTTTCTGCTTCTCGTTCCCATTTCCTATAACCATCCCAGTCTTTTTCTCTTTCTTTGTCTTCTCAAACTCGAACTTTTCTCTACATTCTTGTAACTTCCTTTCACTCTGGGTTGCTTTTAGTGGAAAATCAGCTATTTTATGCCACAGAACAACCTGGTCTACAACACCGCGACCCCATTTATCAGCCATCGTTCGTCCCGGTCCAACCAGCGTGTCCGGGAGACAGACCTCCTTTTTACTATTACTTGACCTCATTGTAATCAAACCCACACGCGCACACACACACAATTATCAGATAACACTCATTCACTCACTCATTCACATGGTTATCTGTCGTCCACACTATATCACTGCCTATTTTTATTTGCACCACCTGCACAGAAAAATAACTTTTCTTAATTGACCATCCAACAGTGCGCTTGGTATATTGATCAACTACACTAGTAGTATGACTTTTTTTTTTTTTAAACTGTGCATTTAATTTTTTCAATTATTATTTTTAGTTCAATATTTGGTATTTCATACGATATCTTTTTAACTAGTTTCATTTGTAATTACTTATTAGTATTATTCATAGATCAGTCGAATCACTTAATTTACCTGTTTCCGGATCAGGAACCACGTGGTCTCTTTTTTTTTGTCCTCTAGACAATAGAGTTCCCAGAACTCTTTCTGCGCAGCCCGTTCCCAGAACGGGTTTTATCAGGTTCCCAGAACCTTACCAATTGGTCTATTTTATGTATGAGGAAAACCAGTCTCACCCTTTGTCTTTGTTCGGTACGGCGTATCCGTCCACCCATGCTCCCAGCCGGGTTCAAGGCGGGTCCTTCTCCTCCGAAACTATTTCAGAGTGTGGTTCCCTGAGCCACTCCTAAGCAGCCCCCGTGCACGGTTAACCTCAAAGTCCCCGGGAACAATCGGAAAACGGAGCTAGCCGTCCCACCTGGGTCGCCAAGAATTGTCGTGGAAATTCTAATAAAGGAAGAGAGACTGCGAGTTCCAAACACACAGGCCTTTATTTCTTAAGTTTACAAACTGAGAACACTCTCAGCACACAGGGTGCTAGATAATCATCGAGCAGTGTTCCAACATACAGAGTTAGATCTGTTTCTTATATACCTTAAAATTGTCAGCAAGGCAGAGGGTTAGCCAATGATGATTCAGGTATTAGCATATAAGAGAAAACTTATAACTATGCATACTTGGCATAAAACTAAGCAAGCAGATAAAAAGGATGGGTGGTTTGGGTATACGTGCAAAAAGACACGTCTGGCTCATCCTTTTTTCTCACAGCCGCAGCTGCAGTGTAGGCATCTTGCGGTTCCTTATCTTTAGCAAAGCATACAAGGTTATGTGAGCAAGGTTATGGGAGAACAAAATGCCAGTACATTATGTCGAGTCAGTCCTATTTTCTGTAACATTTCTATAACACTAGTTGAGCATACCGCAGTTTCTTCCTGTCATACGCCTCATCTACAGCATCCTCCCATGGCACTGTTAACTCTACCAGATGAACAAGGCGTGCTGATCCAGACCACAAGACAATATCTGGTCAAAGGTTAGTGGTGGCAATCTCAGGTAGAAGAATAAGTCGTTGACCAACATCTGCCAGCATTTTCCAGTCTCTAGCAGCTTCCAGTTGTCCTGAGCGAGGATTGGTTTTAACACCTTTTCTTGGTGGTTGCTCTCCTGGGCGGAGGAATATTGTCTTTTGTGTGTAATGTTTTGATGGAACAGGTGGCAACTTATTGGTCATGTTACGCTTGTCTTCCAATGCTAAGGCCAAACATCGCAGCACCTGGTCATGGCGCCAAGTAAACCGTCCTTGGCTAAGAGCCACCTTACATCCTGTCAAAATGTGCCTTAATGTTGCAGGTGATGAACACAAAGGACATGAGGGATCCTCTCCTACCCAGAGGTTTAGGTTCTGTGGTGATGGGAGAACATCATATGTTGACCTGATGAGGAAACTGATCCTGCTCTGTTCCATTGACCATAGGTCTTGCCAGCCAATCTTGCGTTGTTCCACACTCTCCCATCTCATCCATTCTCCCTGCTTGTCCTGGGAAATGGCCTTTATACAACTCAACCTCTCCTCCTGCTTTTGCACCTTGTTGACTACCATCTTCCTCCATTGAGCTGGGGCTGCCTTGTGCCGTGTAGGAGGAGCTGAACTGAGACCAAGACCCCCTCTTCCATGCTGAACTTGCCCCATGATATCACCAATTCGAAGGGCAGCCTTTGCATCCTCCACAGCTTTCTTTGCCACCCACTTTCTTCCAGTTTTCAGCACATTATTCCTGCCATTATTCCAACTTCTAGGCATTGCCATGTAGTGCTGAATTCTGAAGTTGGTAAACTAAATTGCAAATCTCCAAAGTAGGCTTTCACTAAATTTGTTATTGTCTTTGGTACACTGAAAAAATCAAATGCTGCCCAAAGAAGTTCATGTGGCACTGAACCATATGCATTAGCCAAAACCAGGAATGTCACATGGAGCTCCTTCCTCTCCTTTTTAGCTGATTGAATTTGTTGCCAGATCACATTGATGTGTTCTAAGCATCCTGTGAAACATGGAATGCCTGCTTTTTCTGCCAATGAAGCAGTTCTTTAATAGGTAAGTTGACAATCTCTGAGCAATAATGCTGAAGAAAATCTTGCCTTCTACGTTTAATAGGGAAATAGGGTGAAACTGGTGGTGATGAAGCCCTTGCTTTTTTCACAGCTTGCTCTACTTCTTTCCACTTAGGTGCACAGTCCTCCATTTGGTATTCTGGTGGAATGATAGGTGGGATGTCTGAAGGAATTGACATAGGCTCCTGCCTTTTTGAATCTGTATGGGTTTCCTCCAAATATCTCTCCAGCTCAACCTTAGATGCTTTTAGTGTGCCATTCTTCTCACTGGTGAATAACTTTACAAATTTGAATGGGTCTTTATAAAAGTTAGTTCTCATACGCTCCTTCTTTTTGTAGCGTTTCCGTAGGTGCTCAGCTCTGCACAATGTTGCAAGCTTATCTTTTATGACCCTTTGTAAGAGATTGAGTCCCTCCTTCTGACTTTGTTCTGCTCTTCTCCATTGCTTCCTCAGCTGTCTCCTTTCTCTAAGTGTTCAATCTCCTGCTGCCGTCTAGACTTTCCAGGAATAGTTTGTAATTTTTCCTTCCTTTTTTCAACTCCAAACCTCTCGCTTCCATATGCGTAGATGATGTCCCCCAAATTTATCCAGCTTCTTTTCAACTGTTCCACTTAACCTTTCCAATGCAAAGCAGAGATCTGTGTTTACTGTGTCTGTAGCAGGGTGATTGCCCTGCACGTGTGTTTAGTGTTGGTATAATTTCTATGGGGAAATGGGTTTATTGTGTGTTTTGGAGTTGATTTGTTTTATTACATTTATTGTTTACAGACGGGCGCTCGATTTAGACTTGCTGCCTGCTAGGCTTGGTTGAGGGGAAGGGCAGCAAGTGATTGGCTGTGCTGGACCTCAATCAGCAGGTGGGCAGGTCTTGACCGAGTGCCCGTCAGTGTAAAAACATCCGCGGGAGATGGTTCGAAGCGACTGTAACACCATGCCAGAGGGGAGCGGCGTATACTTGGGAGGAGAGGGTCCGCTCTGCAGGAACAACAGCTACGCAACCTTGAGACTGCAAGCGGTGCTTGTGAAGGCAATTCCCAGCCAAGGCCGTATGAAGCAGCAGGAGTCATTGTATGAATACCGGCTCATGAGTAGGTTAGTTAGGGGATTGTGATCAGGGTTTCCCCTGGGTTTCACTAGTGACTAATACTTTCTAAAAACATTAGTCACTCCAGATATTCAGTAGTCACTACTGGCGCACAGCTCAAGTCTTCAAGGGTGTTATGAATCCTGTTTTTATTTTATACCTTAAATCACTGTATTGACCAAAACAATTATTTAATTAAACCATTTTAATAATGCTCTACAGTTTAAATACATTGGTAATTTACAGTTGTAAAGTTTTAGAACATTAAAACTCAAGAACCAGATTTATTTGCCCTGAAAAGCTACATACAGACACAGAATGCATTATGAATTACTTATAACATGTATGTCTTTTTACAATAAAAAAAATAAAAAAACATTGTTAGAATACTATATACAACCCATGGAAACAGAGTTTTGCAATAAGGCTGAAACTTTGCTGCGTGTTTTCTTTTTCTTTTATCTGACGCTTGTGAGCTTTGTTTGTTCTTTTTTTTCTGGTGTTCCAAATTCAAGTCTTCATTTTCTACAACTTGTTGTTCTGTTTGTTCTATTTCACTCTTGCTGAAAAAACGAGTGGATTTTCTTCTGCGACATTTTACAGTATTGGCTAACAGTTTTGTTTTTTAATTCGCGCGCACAAGTTTACTGCGATCATGTATTTATATTGATGATAAAGTTATAGAAAAGAAGGCAAAGAAAAGTTCACTATCCACGCATCTCTACAGCTCACCTCAATATGAAAACATATTACTGCACTGTAAACCCGAATAGTTAAACTCATTGAATAAATTAAGTATTGGAAACACAAAAGGTATAAAATAGTAGTACTGACACAAACGTTTTGGGTTCCCTTAACTTGCAACTCAGTTTTGATTTTGTAGCAATTATGTTTTTGATTCAGATTAACTATGTGGATTTTATGTAAAGAGAACTTCTGATATTAGATTTGCTGACACACAAATCTTTTCAGTTTGAGTTTATTAACGTGTGACGTCACAAACGTCATTGGCACGGTCGAGAAAAATCATCTAAAACATGGCGGCTCTTCCTGGAGTGACTAATATTGTAGGTTAACTAAACATTTAATCTCTTCTGTCTGCGGCGGTGGAGAAATTGTATACGGTAAACTTTCGAATTACGATCAAGTCTGTATCGTTTGTTATAATTTTACGAATTTAACAGTTCATTTCTGCTCAGCTGTCAGCCCGCTAAATCAGCTTACTAGCCGGAAAGCTAGCTAGCTATCACAGTTGAGTTGAGAATGAATTGAATAAGTACCAGGATAGTTGTGTTGTGATGCAGATGCTAAAAATCTAAAATATTTCTGTTTTTATTTTAAACTAATCTATGTTTGAAATTTACGAAAGGCAATTTTCAAATGCAGGCTAGCCAATTGGGTGTATTTTTTGCATGACGTTGGACAAACGCGTCGGTGCGATTGGCTGGTTTGCCTGTTTGTCTCACTGCAATCCTGGACACTTGTTTTCCACACTTGACGAGCAGTGTACCCGCGGATAAGGTCTCGGGGAGTACGAATGTCGATTGCATTCGCTTCTCAACCGACTAATGATTCAATGATGTAAGCACTGTTTACATATATTTGCTATGTTTTAGACGCCTTCAGCTTTGTCAAGAGCTTTATTATTATTATTATTATTATTATTATTATTTGTTTATTTAGCAGACGCCTTTATCCAAAGCGACTTACAGAGACTAGGGTGTGTGAACTATGCATCAGCTGCAGAGTCACTTACAATTATGTCTCACCCAAAAGACGGAGCACAAGGAGGTTAAGTGACTTGCTCAGGGTCACAAAATGAGTCAGTGGCTGAGGTGGGATTTGAACCGGGGACCTCCTGGTTATTATTATTATTATTATTATTATTATTTATTTCTTAGCAGACGCCCTTATCCAGGGCGACTTACAATCGCAAGCAAATACAAATACATTCAAGTGTTACAATACAAGTAATACAATAAGAGCAAGAAATACAATAACTTTTGTTCAAGTGTGACAAACCACAATTCAATAATACAGCAGATAATAGTGATAGTTACATCAGGATATGATTAAATAGTGATAGTTACATCAGGATATGATTAAATACAAAGTACTACAGGTTAAACACTTGGCAGATTACAATATTCTGAAGTACAGTATTAAATGCAGTAAAATAGGGGGCAGATAAGAGCAAAATAAAGCACATTTAAATGAAGGGTGATAGTGTCCCAGGATACAACAGAGGAGTTCTACAGGTGCTGTTTGAAGAGGTGAGTCTTAAGGAGGCGCCGGAATGTGGTCAGGGACTGGGCAGTCCTGACATCTGTAGGAAGGTCGTTCCACCACTGCGGAGCAAGTGTGGAGAAGGAGCGGGCTCGGGAGGCAGGGGAGCGTAGCGGAGGTAGAGCCAGTCTTCTAGTGCAGGCAGAGCGGAGAGGTCAAGTGGGGGTGTAGGGAGAGATGAGGGTCTGGAGGTAGCTGGGTGCAGTCTGATCAAGGCATCTGTAGGCTAGTACAAGAGTCTTGAACTGGATGCGAGCGGTGATCGGGAGCCAGTGGAGCGAGCAGAGTAGTGGAGTAGCGTGGGCGAAGCGAGGTAGAGAGAACACCAGGCGAGCAGCAGAGTTCTGGATGAGCTGGAGCGGACGGGTGGCGGATGCAGGGAGGCCAGCCAGGAGGGAGTTGCAGTAGTCTAGGCGGGAGAGTACCAGGGCCTGGACCAGGAGCTGGGTAGCATAGTTGGTGAGGAAGGGTCGGATTCTTCGGATGTTGCTCAGGAAGAATCTGCAAGTGCGTGCCAGAGTGGAGATGTGCTGGGAATAAGAGAGGCAGGGGTCCAGGGTGACTCCAAGGTTCTTAGCGGAGGAAGAGGGAGAGAGTGTGGTAGATTCCAGAGGAACAGAGATAGAGAGATCAGAGGAGGGGGAGGAGGAGGGAAAGAAAAGGAGGTCAGATTTAGAGAGGTTGAGTTTGAGGTGATGCGAGTGCATCCAGGAGGAAACAGCAGACAGACAGGTAGAGATACGGGAGGAGATGGTGGAGTCAGAGGTGGGGAAGGAGAGGAAAATCTGAGCATCATCAGCATAGAAATGGTATGAGAAACCATAGGATGCGATGAGGGGGCCCAGGGAGCGGGTGTAGAGAGAGAACAGGAGAGGACCCAAGACTGACCCTTGGGGGACTCCAGTTAAGAGAGGGTGAGGTGTGGAGGTTGCTCCACGCCAGGTTACCTGGTAAGTGCGGTTGGAGAGGTAGGAGGAGAACCAGGCCAGAGCAGTGCCAGAGATCCCCAGGTCAGCAAGAGATGATAGTAGAATAGAGTGATCAACAGTGTCAAAGGCAGCAGAGAGGTCGAGGAGAATTAGGACAGAGGAGAGAGAGGCAGCTCGGGCACACTTAAGTGAGTTGGTGACAGACAGGAGGGCGGTTTCAGTGGAGTGAGCAGAGCGGAAGCCAGATTGGAGAGGGTCAAGCAAAGAGTGGTTGGACAGGAAAGCAGAGAGCTGGCGGTGTACAGTCCGCTCGAGGGTTTTGGAGAGGAAGGGTAGGAGGGAGACAGGACGGTAGCTCTGGAGGGAGGTGGGGTCGAGGGTAGGTTTTTTGAGGAGGGGAGTGATAGAGGCTTTTTTGAAGGCAGAGGGAAAGATGCCAGAAAGTAGAGAGGTGTTGAGGATTGAGGAGATGAAGGGGAGTAGAGCAGGAGCAGCAGCTTGAAAGAGGTGAGTGGGGAGGGGGTCCAAGGCACACGTGGTGGGTTTGTGACCCTGGAGCAGGGAGGAGAGGTCAGAGTCTGAGAGGGGCAAGAATTCTGTGCAAACCTATGCTAACACGTTA